>NC_056731.1:1938164238-1938276738 GCF_019279795.1 Protopterus annectens
ATGGCCAGGGTTAAATATCAGTCTGTAATGTGGTGCTATGTCCTCTAGGGGTGAACGTATCACACATCCAGGAATACCATTTTGTAACAGTGATGCTGTGTGTTCCGCAATGTTGAGGGTGGCCCTCACCTGGACATGTGAGATGATAGGGAGGTTACATTCATCTGTGATAACAAATTCCACTTGTGTAGGAGAATGGGGGGGATACCTGCACCTAAAGTGTCTGCAACAATGTTGCCAATATCTGTGCATTTGGTGAATGTGAAGCATCTTACCACTGCTGACCACAGATGCCTTGCCTTCATGTGAATCTGCTCTGTGCTACAGTAGCCTCCTGCTATTGTTATACAATGTGCCTGTATCTGTAGTCCACTGGACAGGATAAATAAGTGGTGTGCATACGGTCTGGGTTAGATATGTGTGTGCACATTACATGCACTATGTGGGATGTCTGTGGTAAGCTTTTGCAAAGGGGCCAGCAGTGTGTGTTGTGGCTTCCACTGGCCCAGTGGGCTGCATGGATAGCATCACAGTCCTAACTAGTGAATAACTGTGTAATTACATACATACATAGCAAGGTAGTGTACTGTGCTTGTGGTGTTGTTGGGATATGTATATCCAGGCTGAGTAATGTGTGTCCACATCACAGTGTTGGATGGCAACACACATACAGTATGTTGGGATGAACACCCAGAGTGTTTCAGAAGTGTTGCCTGTGCAGAAATATCTGGCCATTACCTGCGCATCCCCCACAACACACACACATGCAACATATAGCAGAAGTAGTATAGCAGTACACATAGGTTCATAGGTTCATACTAGGCTATTTGCCCTAGGGCATTGATAAGCCTAGCAGAATGTGTTTGTCTTTTGCCACCCAATTAAAATTTATGTTGCTATGCCCTTTTCCGAGGTTAGTATTCTGTGCCTCTGTCTAACAGTGACATAGAAGTGATACCCGGGGTACAACTATGATCTCCATCCACTCATCCAGATTCCTATGGAAGAGAGTCAATGAGGGACTCTGCCTAACCTGTACTGTGAGTTCATTACAGAGTGAAGGGAGCCTCTGGGTTATGAATCTGTCCCTCCAGCATGTCCTATTTATTTCAGTGCTAAGGTTCAGGTCTCTTGAGCGTGTGGCTGTATGGGATTTTGATTTCCTGAGGTGCAGCATGTCCATTACTTCTGGGTTGGACATGGCTGTATATGGCAGGCACAGACTGCCTCTGAACAGGCAGTATGCCACTGAGTCCAGCTGGATTTTCTTTAACTGGGCAGCATATGGCATCTGTTTGAGCCCTTTGATCCTCTTGATGAGGTACTGTTGGGATTTTTCCAGTTGCTGTAGGTGTATGCTTAGGGACATCCCAAAAGGGGCATTGCACTCAATTATAGGCCTGATGGTGGATGAGTAAAGAGGCACGATGACCTCCCCTGATGTACATGTGAATCCCTTCATGATTAGCTGGGCTATATAACATGTTTTCCAATCCACTTTGGCCACGTGGTTGTCAAATGACAGATTGCTATCAAGTTTGTTCCCCAGGTCCCCAATTACTTCTTCTGTACTTAATGGCTTAACACCTATGTGGTACTTTGCCACCAATGTGGAGGTGCGGGTATCTTTGATGAATATTGATACTCCCCCTCCTTTTGTTGTTTGATCCAAGTGTTGGGGCCGACAAGAATGGTAACAAGTATAACTTGGTAGTGCTGGTGTGCTCTTGGGAAACCTGAAACAGGTTTCTGTTACTGCACAGATATCGATGTCCATAATGCTAATTAGAGTTTTGAGTGCGTGTATCTTGAGGTTTGGACTTCTGGTGTTGAGTAGCATTACTCTTAGTTCCTCATCCTTTGTGATACGTATGGATGTGGGTTTGCCTTATGAGCCTTGCCTAATAAAGGCACTATGGGTGTAGCAAGAGCCTTTGCCAAAATCCAAAAGCCCAGGGGTGACAGGTGCAAGCTGTCCCTAGCAAAGCATCATGGCTTGTACAGCATATCATCCCAAGCTGACAGGCATTGGATCACCTTTGAATGACACCAGTACTTCAGTCAATTGTTGAAAGTGATCATCTTGCCTTGATATTGTGGCATCATTCTTGGTGAGGGTAAGATGCTACTCAAGGTCAGGGTCATACTGTCTTGGGCTACATGCTCAGAGAGCTCCTTTCTGTCTCTTTTCATGTAGTCCAGGGAGGTATGTGTCAGGTCATTCACACCAGCATGGACAATGAGTGAGTCATATTTGTACTTGCCTTGGAGTTACTTGAGTGCTTGTGTTATGTGGCGGGTCGTAGTGCCCGACAGGCTGCACACTGTGACCCTCTCCTTGTTCAGCCTGGTGAATGTGACGTCAGTGTGCCTGATGATAGAGTCACCTATTACAAGTGTATGAGATGTGTTGTTTACTGTTAAGGGCTGTGAGTGTTCAGCACATTGGCTTTGTGAGATATGTGTTGCACGTGCTTGGTTTTGGGGTAGCGGTTGCTTGGGTGTCTGCTTTGGAGGTCTCTGCTGCTTAGGCAGATCTTTATTTTGAGCCTCCGAGTATGTTTTTGTGTGATTATGTGTTTGTTTTGCTGTCGTGGTAAGTCTATGTGAGACTGGAATTGTAGTGAGTGTGGTTTCCTTCTCCACCTGACTGGTTATGGCAGTATTGAGTAGAGAGAGAGCCTAGCCTCCAGTTTGGTATATGGTTGCATCACTCACATGTGTTTGAATTTGTTGTTAGGAGGAGGGGTTTGTCTGTGTACATGAGGCTGTTATAACATTGCCTCTGGATTACCACACTCACCAGCTGGACTGGAGAGGAGATTGACAACTGACCTTTGGACATGCTAGAATACTATTGTGAATTCCGTAATAATTGAAAACAAGGTCTAGTGGGGAGTGAGGGTGTACTGATATTAATTTCTACTGCTGACTGATATAATAGCTTCAGTGAGCAAGTGCCAGGTAAATTAAGTGCAATGTGTTACAATTAAGTAAATGCAAAAACGACAAGCAGTCACTTTCTGTCAAGTGTAACAAGGAAATAAGTACAGTAAGCAATGCAGATATCAGTAGTGATTCACAGAAGTGCTGAGAAGCTGTGTATTATGTGGAATTAGCGTACCAGTGAAATAACAAGCTAACAAATAACAAGCATATAAACACAGCTAGATTCAGGAGGCTTGGATGTAGTGTATGCTACAGCAAACAAGGTGTACCAATGTCAGTAAGATACAGTTCAAATATGCAGGCACTATAAACCTTAAACCAGAAGTTCCCAGCTATGAATGACAGAGTACAGTCTATTCTCACACAAGAGTGCAGACCACAAACCTTGTTAATGTCAAATAACTGACCTGAAGCCCAACTGCTTATACCAGAACTAATACACTTGGACACTGGGCTCTCAATCAGCAGTTCCCAACTTAGAAGGATGAAAGCTACATGTCCTGCCACCACAGTGCTTGCCACAAACCTTCCTAATGTAAAACAACTGGTTTGAAGGCCAAGTGCTTAATCCAAAAGACTTAGAATGATAGCTATACTTTAATCAAGTTACAACCAAGCAGTAATAACTACAATTTAATACTTTATGTATAGAATGTGTACCATATATTGCTGACATACTCTGCTGATATCCTGTTTGTGTACTTTTCCAGGGAGATATGGCTCCAAAAAGGAACCCTGCCTACTCTGCTGCAGAGGACGAAGTGATCCACCAGAGCCTGGTGCGTGACTATGACATCCTGTTTTCACGCACCACCCAGAATCAGCAGGAGAGGTCTGCACTGTGGCAAAACCTTGTCAGCAGGATAAATGATGTTGGCATGCATGATAGGACATATGAGCAGGTGAGACATCACTGCAGTGATTTGATTAGAAATGTCCGCCAGCGTGCTGCAGATATCCGCAGGCAACAGGTTGCCACAAGTGGGGGGGTGGCCACCCCCCCCCTCACCAGACAGGAGGGGCTACTGCTAAGTGTTGTGGATCCAGCCCCAGAACAACAACAGCATCAGACTTGCATCATGATGGAGGTTGGATCCACACAGCAGCAAGACACTGAGCATGCAGGTAAGATGCCATATGTACATATGACTGTTCTGTACACTGTTACTTCATGCATGCATAAGGTGTGCACGTGGTATGTATCTGTCATCATGATATGTAATTGTGCATGTGTGATACTGACATTATGAGCAGCTGATGTGTATAAGGGAACTGGTGTACTACTGTACTGTATCATATGCAAAACAAATGGCACACTTGTGCCCACTGACATTACTTTCTTCATATTTCCAGGTCCCTCCCATCTAGCAACAAGGCAGGCCATACATGCTGGTGAGTGTGTTTATCATTACCTGAAAAACAATTCATAATACTAGTAAGAGTAGTGTAACTCTGTAGTATACATGCTGGTGAATGTGTTTAATAATACCTGCAATACTCAAGCTAATACTAGTAAGAGTAGTGTAACTCAGTACTGATGTGTGTGTGTACTGTGGGGTGTGCATGTGTGTAAGTGTGCCTGTGCCCATGTGTGCATGTGTGTGTGTCCATGAGTGCATGTGTCCATTTCTGAATGTGTGCATTTGTATTGAAATGCATCACCGTAAAAATATGTGTTGAGACTGTAACCTGTATTCCCTGTTTTCCTCCCATAGGTTCTGGTGCTGCTCTGGTGACCTGCAGCAGGGAACCTAAATCTTGTGCCCCAGGTACTGATGATGATGAAATGTCTATAATGGTGCAGAAAGGTGTGTCTGGGTCCGCCATTGGTCAGCCAATTGACAGTACACAGCTGTCAACCCCTTCAATGCGCACAGTCATCCTGCCGTTACATCCTTTGTCACCATTGTCCCTAGGTGATGGACAGTATGCATTGGGCATAGATCAGGGTAATGTGGTACCTGTGGTACATGCATCCCCACAAAGCAGCCATGAGCAGGGTCCTCCAATGGTACCATGCAGACAGTCGCCCATGGGTTCTCGTGGGGGCATCTGTGGCCGTACTGCCTCTGGCCGACGTGCCCAAGGAGGTATGTCAACCTCCACTATGTTTCAGACTGTTATGCAGGCACAGGCGCGTATGGAAAGGTACACCAGACAGGGTCTGAGGGAGCTGACAGCATGTCGCACAGCCATGACAGATGGCATGCGTGACATTGCGAATGCTATTCGTAATTTCACAGATGTCGTTGACAGACGTTGTGGGGACATATAACAGCTGCTCCACAACCAGATGTCCATGGGCCAGGGCGATGGTGTGCGTTTGCGGCGCTGACGTGGCCGTATGCCGGCAACAGCACCAGCTGGCAGTCGCCGCGGACAACAGGCCCACTCATGCACCTCAAGTGCCAGCAGCAGCCCCAGCAATGCTGGGTTAGTGCTGTCATCAGGACGCCCCAGGAGACCACGTGCACGTGGCTCTGGACAGTCCCAACAGGGAACTGTGCCCAGTCAACACACACCCACTTCCGATGACAGTACCCAGTCTGGGTTAGTACCGGATACGGTCCGTAGCACCCCTGCCAGGCACAGGTACCGTGTCCGTGCCCACAGACACTGATCTGGATGACCTGACAGGTGCAGTCTGTGGCTGTCCACAAAACCCTGTACATGGCAGCCATTACGTGGGACTGTGTGCGTGTTTACAGACATGCAGAAATTTAACACCTAGGACAAACACATACACACACACACTGCACCAACACTGGTCCACCCTGTACTGCTGCCCCTCACAAACACACATACACACGCATGTCAATTGGTGATACCAGTGGCTGGCTTGGGCATACCTAACCCACACCCTGTGCATATGATGACACTGTGCCACCTCCTGCATACTATAACATCAGTGCAGGAAAAGGTAAACACATTGCTGATGCACAGGGTGACTACATAGATGTGTATAAGTAGTAACATGTTGGTAACTGTTCACTGTTCCACTATGATTGTGTGTATATCCCAGCATTCCTGCTGCAGTAACTGTATGAATGTCCTGAATTGTTACCTGCACCCATACTACTTACCAAAGTGTACCACCTGCACACCATCACATGCTACCATTGACTATGGGAATGTGCATCATGTGCTGTATTGTAGATTCAGCTATATGTATCTGTTCTGTCACACATGCATTTACACACACCCTGCTACCCCCACACATGCACACGCTCACTTGCCATTTCCATTATTTATTACCCTACATGAGTAGCTGTCGACACATGACAGGTACACATTTGAAAAGTGCACTATTTGGATTACTACCGATTTCCCCCTCTCTACCTGTACTCACAGGGTGCAGGCAACCTCATTAGTTTAAAAGTGTAATGTGCATCAGGTACTGTGGTTCCCTGATTGCCACATCCAACATGTTTTCCATACGGAAATGCACACACAGAAACATCCCACATCCACACACTTGCCACATTCAGGTTTCAAAACACTATCTAGGTATGTTCTGGTACATGTGTGTGTTACAGTAGCATGTAGCACTATACTGAGTACTGGCAGTTGTCTGTTGTCATGTTTGTATAGGGTGCTGTCAACATCACTGTTTGTTAAGGGAAATGTGCACCCTGCAGTGCGTAGCCCCATTTGGCCAAAGCCACATCCCACCCCCAGCATTGTGCACACACACTAAAACACATACTTTCCATTTGCAAGATTCAAATCCCTACCTAACTGTGTTATGACACTAGAGACAGACACATTAGCAGAGTGCGCTATTTGCATTAGTGGGAGCAATCCTTTCTAATGCTGTACTTAGAGGGTGCTGACATCATCTGTGTTTAGGAAGAGGGATGTGCACCCTGTAGTGTGTTCTCCCAGTTGGCAAAAGGCACTTTTCCTTTATAGCATTATGCACACACACAAACCCCACTCACACACATTCCCTTTGCAAGATTCAAACCCCTACCTAACTATGTTATGACACTAGAAACAGACATATTAGCAGAGCGCGCTATACAAATTACTGGGGAGCTTTAATTCAGGTAATCTAGTTATAGAGTGCCGACATCATCAGTGTTTCAAAAGGGGAATCTGCATCCTGTAGTGTACTTTCACAGTTGCTAATAGGGGCATTTCCCGCATTTGAGGTTTGCATATGTGGGGGATCCAGTACTCCAGTGTGATTAGTATATGGCTCGATTGCAACAATGAGGGATATACTTCAAGTGGTGAGCATTTTGTACTCATGTTTGTGATGATCAGGTCTAGTATATTTTCCCCTCTTGTGGGAATGTTGACTACTTGTTCCATAGCTAAAGAGTTTCTGAACTATGGGAACCCTAGAGCTTGGGTATTGTGGCTTGAGTAATGTTCACAGTCTATGTTTGGGTAGTTGAAGTCACCCAGTATGATGGTGTTTGCAGAGAAATCTATACTCTCCTGTGTCATCAAGAAGGCTGTGTGGGATTCCTGAGTTTGAGAGGGTGATGTAAGAGCTCCTCTGTGTCTCTTTCCATGTGGTCCAGGGAGGTACGTCTCAGGTTGTTCACACCAGCATGGACAATGACTGCCTCATACTTATACTTGCTGTGGAGTGACCTTTAGTGCTTGTGTTATGTGGCACATTCTATCACCCGACAGGTAGCTAAATGTGACCCTCACCTTGCTCAGTCTGGAGAGTGGGACGTCAGTGTGTCTAACTATGGCATCACCTATTATAGGTGTGTCACACATTGTGTTTGGCCTTATGGGCTGTGCCTTTTTAGAACACTGACTTTGTGAGGTCTGTGTTGCTTGTGATATGTGTTCATGTGGGATGCAGCGTGTCTGGCCATGTCATTTCTGTCCGTGGTCTGGTAAGTATCACCTTTGGTGACATAGGTATTCATATGTCAGCTGGTGAGCATTTGCAGTGTTACCTACTGAAAGTGGTACAGCTTGTTTGTTGTACAATGGACTACATGCAGCCCACCTTACAGTAGCTATGTTTGCATGCATGTTTCCTTGCAGTTACCCTGGAATACTGATCCAACCTGCCATGCAGAGTTACACAGTTTCTGTGGACTCCTAGTGACATCTGCATAGCTTACTATATGTATGTTCATGTCTCACTTGACAGAATGTCACTGTTTCTCCTGTTCACATGTACATTGCCTGTGACACATTGCATATGACTTACCTGGCATCTGTCCATGTGAGCAGTCATATATGCCACTGCAGGACTCTAAACCTGATAATGCACACACTCAAAACATTCCTCAGCATGGAGAACATCGTTATCTGTGCAGTAACAGATACTGGATTCAGGGCTACCAACAGCACCCCAGCACTACCAAGTTATACCTCATACCATGCTTTTCAGGCCCAAAACTTGCACAAAACCACAAAAGGAGGGGGTGTATTGATATTCATCCAAGATACCCACACCTCCAGGTTGGTGGCAAAGCACCAAAAATCAGAGACTATCCATATGCAAGTAACAATGGGTAAAACTGCCTTCCAGGTTATAGCCTGCTACAGACCACCCTCACAAACACAAGAACCGCACTTGGCCTTCCTGAAAACAGCTGGAAATATGTAGGTCTGTCCATACACCATTATAGTGGGTGAGTTAAACTACCCAAACATAGACTGGGAGCATGACTGTAGCTCCAACACCCTAGCTCAAAGATTACTAGAATTTATATACCAAAATGCTATGGAACAACTTGTTACCACTCACACAAGAGGGGAAAACATACTGAACCTGATCATCACCAACATGGGGACTCTATGCTCCAGACCAGAAGTGTATCCCTCACTGGTAAGATCAGACCATAAACTAATCTCACTGGATATTCACATCCCAAGGCCACCCCCTGCACAGAAGAATACAGTCAACAACTCATGTAAAGCATGTTCACACTCCTCATAAATGATGTGGAAACCTTCAAAGCCCCCAGGCCTGTTGAAAATATGGACCAGACTGCAGATACCTGTATAAAGGCATTCTACGGACACCTTCAGGAATGCATGGATCATGCAATCCCAAATAAAAGCAAGACCCAATCCTCCAAAGGCAGACATCCTGTGTGGTGGACACCAGCCTTAAACAAACTTTACAACAGAAGGTTGAAGCTACTAAATGATACAACAAACTCCAAAAATGTGAAGGCATCACTGATGAGTATTAGAAGAAAACTACAGGCACTCATAAGATTGTCTAAGGCCATCTTTGAGAGAAGATTCCACAAGACACTGAGGATAATCACAAGGCTTTCTTTAGTTATGTTAGGAACCTGGGTGGTAATTCCCAGATATGCTCAGAGGTACTCCAAGATGTCAAAAGAAATACCAAACACACAGACATTGCCAACATCCTAGTGGACAGGTTTACTGCTAACTTCTCCCCCCCTCCACACCAAAGGGGCAAATATTTCTCCCAGCAGAGTGCTGCCCCCCCCCTGACATCTCAGATGCTCAGGTAAGAGCTGCCCTCTCCATAGCAATAAACACTGCATCAATGGGACCAGACAGTGTCCCAGGCTGTGTCCTACATGAACTCCAAGAAGAGCTACACTCATACATAACACTACTGTTCAATCCCAGCCTTACTACATGAAATGTGGCCAAAGAGTGGCATACAGCAACAGTGGTCCCTCTACATGTAGGTGGTGCCTTAACGGATCCTGGACACTATCGCCCCATAAGTCTGAATAGCTTGGTCTGCAAAGCTATGGCAAGGATCATCATGAACCTCATAAATATAGATATTGGGGACCTACAGACACTGCATCATACACAGTTTGGCTTTGTTAATGGCAGATCCTGCCTCTCAAACCTGTTTGATTTCTTTGAAACAGTCACCAAGGCCACTGTCAAGGGGAAGGTGGTCTACACAGCCTACCTGGACCTTTCATAAGCCTTTGATACAATACCCCACTTGTGCATTCTAGGGAAGCTCACCAGTGTACATATTAACCCCTATGTCACTACAGATATTGCACAGTGGCTCAAGGGCAGAACACACATGGTTAGAATTGCTGTAGCCATGTCAGCCTCAAAACCAGTTACAAGTGGTGTCCCACAAGGCTCAGCCCTGGGATCTGTCTTGTTCAGTATATATTTATCAGAGGTACAGGCCAACATGGAAGGACTGTGGCTGAGCAAGTCACAGATGACTGCAAACTGGACGCCATAATCAACTCTCCAGCCAACACACGCATCCTCCAAAAGGGCCTCTTAGAAACAGATGACTTGTGCCACAGCCATGGCCTCAAGCTGAATGCCAAAAAGTGTATAGTCATCCCCTTTGGCAAAAACAAAGTGACCACAAAGTACCACATATGTGTTAATCCATTAAGTACAGACAAAGGAATTATGGACCTTGGGGTACACAAGTTGATAGCATTCTCTCATTTGACAACCACATGGCCAAAGTGGTTAGAAAAGCATTTTATATAGGCCACCTCATCATGAAGGGATTCACATGTAGATCAGGGGGGGACATTGTGCCTCTTTACTCATGCCTCATCATGCCCATAATTGACTACAATGCCCCTGTCGGCATGCACCTTACCAGACACCTGCAGCAACTGGAAAGACCACAAAAGTACCTCAAAAAGAGGATCAAAGGGCTCAAACAGATGCCACATACTGACTGGTTAAAGAAACAGCAGCTCTACTCAGTGGCATACTGCCTCTTCATAGGCAATCTGTGCCTGACATATAAAGCCACGTCAAACCCTAACTTAATGGTCATGCTGCACCTCAGAATATCCAAATCCCATCAAGCTACACGCTGGAAAGACGTGAACCTCAGAAGTGATATACATAGGACATGCTGGAGGGACACATTCATAACTCAGAGGCTCCCTTCACTCTGGAATATTATCCCATTACAGGTTAGGCAGAGTCACTCAGTGACTGTCTTCAAGAGGAATATTAATGACTGGATGGGACATTGTAGGTTTACCCTGGGTATCACTTATGTGTCACTGTTAGACAGAGGCACAGTATACTAACCTTGGAAAAGGGCATAGCAAGATAGATTTACAATGCATGGTGAAAGCCACACACATTCTGGCTAGGTTTATAAATGCCCTAGGGCAGATAGCCTAGTATGAACCTATGAACCTATGTATCTTGTTCACCATTGGCCCTATGTGCTGTTAATCACCAATGCAATCTCAATACTATGGTAGCATGTGCAAAGGTCAGTTGTCAGTCACCTCTATGGTACAGTTGTGGAATATGTGAGTCATGTAGTAATGTCACAGCTGCCACGTACACAGTCAACCCTATCCCCTACCCATGGATGTACAACACATGTATGAGATGGAAACACATAGCCAAACTGTGGACTAAGCACTCTGAACCCAGTACTGGCATAACCTGTCAGGTGGCATGAAATACTACAGTGACTGCAATACCAGTCTGATGTAGACCTACACTGACAGCAATACAAGCACGGGAACACACCGGGCCATTCGTGGAGCCTAAGAATGGCATTCTGCCTGCGTGGCAGACACCTCTGCAGCTGGCACACAGGCATATGTTAGGCCTGAACACAGCACGCATAACACATAGCACACAAATCCTGTGTGCCAAACAAGCACAGTCTGTACAGCTATACAACACTACTGCTGCAGTTGTGTTAGGTACTTTTATTGTCTGGTACAGTGAGGTCATGCTCACCAGGCTGGACAAGGTGAAGGTCACAGTGATATGCTCATGGAGCACTATGGTCCACCACATAACACAAGCATACAGGTCAGTCAGATGCATGGACACATATGGCTCAGTCATTGTCCATGCCACTACAGCTGATGTGTGATGTCCCTCACTGGAATACATGATAGGGAACATGGAAGGGCTCACTGAGCAAGTGGCACAGGCTGGTAGAACCCTGACCTTGGTTGGCATCATACCCTCACCAGGAATGCTGACATATTACTGAATGCTAATTAATTACTGCAGCTACAACACCCTAGCTGAAAGGTTCTTAGCATGCGGTCACTGCATTGCTATGGAACAACTTCTTACCACTCCCACGACAGGAGAAAACATGCAGCACCTCTTCATCAACAGCATGTAGACTATATGCCCCAGACCAGGTGTGTATCCCTCACTACTAGGTTGATAGCATCTACATCTCACACTGTATATACACATCCCACTTGCAGCACCTGCACAGAAGACCACAGACATAATGTTACCCAGTGCAAATACCATGTATTCACATGTGGCAGGCATCACACATGGTAACTATTGAAGGTCACAGGTACATATGTGTATTTGGCACACACATACATCATGTGTGCATTGCCATAACTGGTTTAATCGATGTCATGCATTATTGTGAGAAACAACCCGCACACATGGGCATTCTGTGTGAGCAAAACACACGTGACATGTCTGGAATCAAAAGCCATAAATAATTGTGATATTGTTTAGAAAGGGGTATGTGCATCCTGTAGTGTGTTTTCCCAGTTGCCAAAAGGGATGTTCCCTTCACACACACTTGCGAGATTCAAACCCCTACCTAACTATGTTATAACGCTAGAGATGGACGCATTAGCAGAGCGCGCTATTTGGATTACGGGGCGATTTCTTTTCTCCTGATATACTTATAGGGTGCTGACATCATCGGTGTTTAGAAAGTCGAATGTGCATCCTGTGGTGTGTTTTCACAGGTGCCAAAAGGGATGTTCTTTTCATACACACTTACACACACACAACCCCCCTTCATACACACTTGCTGGATTCAAACCCCTACTTATCTATGTTATGACACTAGAGACGGACACATTAGCAGAGTGTGCTATTCGCATTACTGGGCAATTTCGTTTCTCCTGATATACTTATAGGGTGCTGACATCATCAGTGTTTAGAAAGGGGAATGGGCATCCTGTGGTGTGTTTTCACAGTTGCCAAAAGGGATGTTCCTTTCATACACACACACTAACCCCCCTTCACACACACTTGCTGGATTCAAACCCCTACCTAGCTATGTTATGACACTAGAGACGGACGCATTAGCGGAGCATGCTATTCGCATTACTGGGAGGTTTCTTTTCTCCTGATATACTTATAGGGTGCTGACATCATCAGTGTTTAGAAAGGGGAATGGGCATCCTGTGGTGTGTTTTCACAGTTGCCAAAAGGGATGATTCTTTCATACACACGTACACACACACTAACCCCCCTTCACACACACTTGCCGGATTCAAGCCCCTACCTAACTATGTTATGACACTAGAGATGGATGCATTAGCAGAGCGCGCTATTCGGATTACTGGGAGATTTCTTTTCTCCTGATATACTTATAAGGTGCTGACATCATCAGTGTTTAGAAAGGGGAATGGGCATCCTGTGGTGTGTTTTCCCAGTTGCTAAAAGGAACATTTCCCTCACACAGACTTGCACACAGACCAACCACAATCACCCACACACACACACACACTCTGGATAAGCTGTCATTCCCTAGGGCAAACAGACTAGTGTTGACCTCTACACCCATATGTTTAACTGTCAGATGCACATTATTTGGTGCTGATAGCAGTGTTTGCAGGTCTTTATTGCCATAACATTTCCTGTTTGTATGAACAACTTGTGTATCTGTGGACGATGTTTGCATATGGGGGAAATCCACTATATCATGTATGTCTCTGTAGTCATTTAAGTGTGAGCACTGGTCAGATTGCTATAATGTTGTTGGTTACTGGAATAACACGTACATATACCAGATATATGTGGCAAAATGCTAAACTGATATTTGGACTGTGTGAGCATGCCCAGTTCAGCCTTCCCATGGCATGTTGTGTGAAAGATGTCTCATTTATCAAAGTGTGTGAGCATGCCCAGTGTGAGCTTTCCATATGTTGAACTCTGCAGCCCACCACATTTGTGGATGAGTGTGAACTTCAACAAATATCTCCTGTTTATGGTTGTGTGTTCTGTGTCATGTTGTGTAGTTACTGTCCAAATGCTTTTTGTGAACACAACAGGGATTATACTGTGCCTGCAGGTTTTGCATGGGATACTTTGCATACAATTGTCAACATCTGTTCATACTGACCTAACACTGTAGTACTGTATAGAGTAGTGGTTCAGTACTTTCACTGTGGTGGACAGTATCCTGGGCTTTAGTCCTATCACTGCTTTACATTTCCATACTGAGCACAACAGCCTGGTTAGGGTCCAGTTGTGCACATCTGCACAAAGGCGGTGCCTCTACGGACCCTGGTAATTACCGCCCCATAAGCTTAACAAGTCTAGTCTGCAAAGCTATGGAGAGGATCATAATGGAGCTCATAAACAAAGATATAGGGGACATGCAGACATTGGACCCATCTCAGTTTGGCTTTGTCAAGGGCAGATCATGCCTTTTGAACTTGGTCAACTTCTTCAAAACAGTCACTAAGGCCATTGATGAGGGAAAGGCAGTCCATACAGCCTACCTTGACCTTGCAAAGGCTTTTGACACAATACCCCACTCGGGTATTGTAGAAAAACTTACCAACTTAAATGTAAACCCATATGTCACAAGATGGGTTGCAAACTGGCTTAAGGACAGGACCCACAGGGTTAGAGTTGCTGGCGCTATGTCAGACTCCAAGCCGGTCACAAGTGGTGTCCCACAGGGCTCGGTCCTTGGCCCCCTATTGTTCGGCATCTACTTCTCAGAAGTACAGGCCAACATGGGAGGACTTTGGCTGACAAAGTTTGCAGATGACTACAAACTGGGCGCCATAGTGGAAAGTGCATCAGACACGGATATCCTTCAGAAGGGACTCACAGAAACTGATAGCTGGTGCCAGAGCCATGGCCTGAAGTTAAATGCCAAAAAATGTATAGTCATACCCTTCGGGAAAAGCAAGGTAACCCCAAGCTACCATATAGGTGGCAATCCTCTAAGCACAGAAGAGGTTATCAGGGACCTGAGGACCCAGGTTGACAGTGGCCTTTCTTTTGACACTCACGTTGCTAAAGTGGTTAGAAAGACCTTCTACATTGCCCACCTGATCATGAAGGGATTCACATCCAGATCTAGTGAGGTCATTGTTCCCCTGTACTCTTCACTTATCAGACCAATGATCGAGTACAATGCCCCATTCGGGATGTATCTCACCCGACATCTGCAGCAATTGGAGAGACCCCAAAAGTCCCTCACCAAAAGGATAAAGGGACTCCAACATCTGTCATATGCTGCCAGATTGAAGAAACTACAGCTGTATTCAGTCGCATACCGTCTGCTCAGAGGTGACATGTGCCTGACATACAAGGCCATGTCCAACCAGGAATTAATGGACATGCTCCACCTCAAAAACTCCAAATCCACCAGAACCACTAGGGCAAGTGACTTAAACCTTAGCAGGGATATAAATAGGACATGCTGGAGGGATAGATTTATCACTCAGAGACTCCCTATGCTGTGGAATAGAATCCCGGTCCATGTGAGGCAGAGCACCTCACTGGCTCTGTTCAAGAGGAATCTTGACCTGTGGATGGGAGATCATAGGTTTACCCCGGGAATCGTCTCTGTGTCACTGCTGGACAGAGGCACAACAAACTAATGGGCACAGTATTGTTTCCATATAAGGGGTGGTGTAAGCCACAAAACTCTGGGCTAGGCTTATAAATGCCTTAGGGAAGATAGCCTAGTATAAACCTATGAACCTATCTGACCATGTTGCATTATGTTCAGATATTAACTACTTACAACAGCCTTGTCCAACATCAGTAGTGTATTCCACAACATAGGCGTACATTGGCAAACACTACCGATGTGCCCTAGGCCATTTCTAATGCTAGTCAGAGAGTGTGATTGTCCTTCGACACATTGTAAGTGTAGTTTGCCATGACATATGTCTTGTTTAGTATACTGTGCCTCTGTCTACCCATGACATAACAGTGATACCCAGGGTAAACCTACCATCTCCCATCCACTCATTAAGATTCCTGTTGAGGAGAATCAACGAGTGACTCTATGGATAACCTGTACTGGTAGTTTACTCATGCGTGGGGGTGGCTTCTGTGTTATGGATAATGCAGTACAGCTTGTCCTATGTATGTCAGTGCTGGGGTTCAGGTCCCTCATGTGCATAGCTCAGTGCCATTCAGATTGTACAAGGTGCAGCATGTTCATTGATTCCAGCTTGGACATGGCTTTCTACATCAGGCACAGCTTGCGTCTAGGTGGCATGGCAGTGTGTGGAGTTGCACTCTGTTTAATCAGGCAACACATTACATCTGTTCAAGCTCTTTGATACTCCTGGTGAGGTACTGTTGTGGACTTTACAGTTGATGGAGGTGTCTGCTGAGGTACACCCCACAGGGGCTGTTGTAGTCAATTGTAATGCTGATGAAGGATAACTGCAGAAC
Source organism: Protopterus annectens (assembly GCF_019279795.1). Lineage (NCBI taxonomy): Eukaryota > Metazoa > Chordata > Ceratodontiformes > Protopteridae > Protopterus > Protopterus annectens. The sequence continues at coordinate 1,938,180,559 of NC_056731.1, forward strand.
CACAATGACCTCCCCTTATCTAGATGTCATAACCTTCATGATTAGGTTGGTATATGGATTGTTTCTGTTAACACTACAGCCACATGTTTGCCCAATGCAGGATATCTATCACCTTGTGTACCCAGATCTGTCATTACATGTTAAGTATGTAATGGGTTAACACCTATGTGGTAATTGGTGGTCACTTACTGTATATCCACAGAGGTTGACTATACAGTTTTCTCCATTTAACATGCTGACACGGCTATGGCACCAGTTGTCTGTTTCTATGTGGCCCTTTTGTGGGATGCTTGTGTCAGCTGGAGTGTCAGATATGTTGGGCAGTTTGTAGTCCTCTGCAAACATGTTCAGGCATAGTCCTTACATGTTGGCCTGTACCTATGGGGCATATATACCAGACGGGGAAGGTCCCAGGACCAAGCTTTGTGGGATACCTGTTATATGTGGTTTGTAGTCTGACACGGCTGCAGCACGTCTGACCATGTCAGTTCTGCCGTTGGTCTGGTTTGCAACCCCTCTAGTGACATAGGGGTGTATATATAAGCTGGTGAGCATATCTATATTGAACACGTAGGGTATTGTATGGAAGGCTTTGCAAGGTCCAGCTACACTGTGTGGACCACATTGCCCTCATCAGTGACCTCAATTACTGTTTCAACTGAGTCACACATGTTTAGGGGCAGGGTCTGCACTTAATAAACCCACACTGGGTATGGTCGGGTGTCAATAGATCCCCAATATCTTTATGTCTGAGGTACATGCTGATCCTTTCCATAGCTGTGCAGACCAAGCTTCTCAGGATTCTGTGGTGGTTGTTTTTAGTATCCATTCAGGCGACACCTTTCTTGAGAACGACCACTGTTGTTGTACACTGCTCTTTGAGTACATATCCTGTGATAAGGCTGACATAATGTCAGGGAGGCAGCAGTCTGCTGGGAAAGATATTTTGCATTATGTGGGGGGGGGGTTGCACTGCACCTGTCAGGATGTATGTTGGCAATACGTGTGTGTGTTTGCTATGTTGTTTGTAATATTTGTGTGATCCAGAGCATATCTGGGAATTCACAACACGCTTCCTACCATCAGTTGCAGCAGCCTTGGGGTTATCCTTAGTGTCCTGTACAATTTGTATCATAATAGGTTCATAGGTTCATACTAGGCTATCCACCCTAGGGCATTTGTAAGCCTAGCCACAGTGTGTGTGGCTTTTGCCACCCCTTGCTATGTGAATATTATGGCCATTTATGATTTACTTAGCTGTGCCTCTGTCTGGACATGACACAGTAAAGACCCGCAGTGTACATCTACAATTATCCATCCATTTTGCAAACTTCCTGTTGAAGAGTGTCAGTGAGGGGCTCTGCCTAACATGTAGTGGTATTCTGTTCCAGGGTGTGGAGAGACTCAGGGTTAGGTATCTGTCCCTCCAGCACATCCTATTTGATTATGTGTTGAGGTTGACATCTCTGACTCACACAGCTCCGATGGCTTTGAGTTTTCTGGGGTGGAGCATGTCCATTACTTCTGCGTTGGACATGGACTTGTACAACAGACATACAGTGCCTCTGTGTAGGCAGTATGTGACTGCATTCAGCTGTGGTGTCTACAGCCAGGCAGCATATGACATATATTTGAGACCCTTTCTGACTCTTGGTGAGGTACCTTTGAGGTCTTTCTAACTGCTGCAGGTGCCAGGTAATGTACATCCCAAATGAGGCATTGTACTACAATATGATCTGATAAGGGAACAGTATAGTGGCACAATGACCTTTGTTGACGTAGATGTGAATCCTTTCATGATACAGTGTCCAATATAGACAGTCTTCCTAGCCAAATTGGTGATGTGACTGTCACATAACAGGTTACTGTCCACTTGTGTCACTAGGTCCCTGATTACTCCTTCCACACATAATGGTTTACCACCTATGTGGTAATTTGTGTGTACCTTGTTTTGTATTTGGTGGTACATTCATACTGTCCACTGTCTTCAGGACAGTGGGGTGGGGTTCCTGTGTGTGAGAGTGTGGTCTGTAGCATGCTACAGACTGTACAGCAGTCTTGCCTACGGTTAGTTGCACATGGGTGGACTGCAATGACATAAGCATTGTCAGTTAACTGGACGTATAGGTGTCTGTGCTGAATATGGATACTCACCCTCCTTTTATGTTTTGTTCCAGGTTTTGTGGCCATAACACATGATATGTGGTATTATCTGGTAGTGCTGGTGTGCTGTCATGAGGCTTGCAGCAGGTTTCTATCACTGGACAGACATCAATGTTCTCCATACTGGGGAGGGCCTCAGGAGCATGCATATTGAGGTTTACACATCTGGCATTGATCAGCATTACCCTTCTGTTTCTTTCCAGTTTTGTTTACTATGGTGGTGGGTTAGTCTTTTCGGCCTTGCCTACAAAAGGATCTCTGTAGGTTGCAAAAGCCTTAGGCAATATCCAGACGCTCATGGGTAACAGGTGCAAGTCATCCCTGGAACAGCAGCATTTCTCACTATGGAGTCACCTATTACAACTGTATCAGGCATGTTGTTTCTCCTTCTGTCCTGTGACTGTTTGGCACACCAGCTTTGTGTACTATGTGTTACATGTGCTATGTCTGGAGGTTGTTTTATTGGGTGTCTGCTTTGGAGGCTTGTGTTGGTGTTGTGTGTTTGTAATTAGGGCCTCTGGGAATGTTTTTGTGTTTATGTGTTTGGTTTACAGTCGTTGTAGGTCTATGTGGGACTGGGTTTGTGGTGTATGTGGTTACCTTGTCCTCCTGACTAGTGTTGACAGTACTGATTTGGGGGTGCTCAGGCTCCGGTTTGGCTACCTGGTTGCGTCTATCACATATATTTGTATTTATTGGGGTGAGTTGTTGTTGTGTGTGTACTTGGGACAGGTGTCACATTGCCACTGGATTCACAGATTCTACTTGTTTTGCCTGGCCTTAGTGGATTGTATGTGTGGACACATTTTATTGCCATACTAGTGATCACTGATTACTTCACTTTTTATGTTTGATCTATCATGTGGTAGCTTCCTCATTCTCTTCAATGGTTTAGTAATTGCTGGAGTCCAGCATGCCACATGCCTGGGTGTATGGCATTGTGTCTTGTTGTTATTTGTGATTGCAGACTCCAAGCACTCTTGGCTGTGTTCATGGTATGCCTGTATAACATGTTCTGCAGTGTGTCCCATATTCTGGACTTGCACAGGGCCTTTCATGGATTCCACATTGGTTTGTAGGGGTGCAAGCTATGCTTTATACATGTGTTTCACTGTGGTATTCTGGCCAGGGACTGGGGTCGGGATGTGTAACTACAGTGTGATTACTCTATGGTCTGGTCTTACCAGTGAGGGATACACTTCTCATCTTGACATCCAGTACACATATTTCTGATTATCACATCCAGTATGCTTACCCCTCTTGTGGAAGTGTTACATTTTACATGTCCATTTTGTTTGATGGATTCTGGGAAATTGTCTACAAATGTGTCGGTGCTAGTATAATACAAAGAGTCTAGTGACAAATGTCTCAAAAGCTGACTTCACACTTCTTCAGACTGAGATGGTATCCTTTAAGCCCACTGGGCCAGTGGAAACCACAACACACAATGGTGACTCCTTCACAGACGCTTTCTACGGACATCTCAAAGAAAGCATGGACCATGCAATCACAAATAAAACCAAGACCCTCTCCACCAAGGGAAAGTGGCCTGTCTCGTGGACCCCAGCCATAAACAAACTGTATAACAAATGAAGGATACTAATGCAAGACAGAGCTACATCTCCTAAAGGGAAGGCAGCTGTGATCAGCACTAGTAAAAAGCTACATTCTCTCATAAAGACATCCAAGGTCAACTTTGAGACAAAAATCACCAAAGACAATAAAGATAACCACAATGCCTTCTTCAGTTATGTCAGGCACCTGGGTGGGAACCCTCAGATATGCTCAGAGTTGGTACACAACAACATATATTTCAGTGACCTGACAGATATTGGCAACATTCTGGCAGACAGATTCAGTGCAATTTTCCCCCTCCCTCACCCCCAAAAGAAGATAGTTATCACAGCTGAATGTAACCTCACTGTCATCTCAGATGTCCATGTGAGAGCCGCACTCAGCAAAGACAAAAACACAGCATCAATGGGACCTGATGGTATCCCCAGTTGCATGCTATGTGAACTCCAGAAGGAGCTAAACCTGTATATACAAATGCTATTTAACCTTAGCCTTGCTACAGGATATGTACCTGAACACTGGCGTACAGCAACAGTGGTCCCACTCCACAAAGGAGATGCCTCCACAGACCCTGGGAACTACCACCACACAAGCTTAACCAGCCTTGTCTGCAAAGCTATGGAAAGAGTCATTATGGAGCTCTTAAACAGAGACATTGGTGACCTACAGACCCTTGATCCCACCCAGTTCAGCTTTGTACAGGGCAGATCCTGCTTTTTGCACCTAGTTGACTATTTTGAAACTGTCAATAGGGCCAATTGATGAGGGCTAAGCGGTCCACACAGCCTACCTACACTTGGCTAAGGCCTTTGACACAATACCCCACTCAGGCATCATAGACAAGCTCAACAGCTGAAATATAAAACCATATGTCACAGGATAGGTTGCAAAATGGCTAAGAAACAGAACCCATAAAGTCGACATTGCAGGTGCCTTGGCAGATTCAAAGCCAGTCACAAGTGGTGTCCCACAAGGATCTGTCCTGGGACCCCTCTTATTTGGCATTTACTTTTCAGATGTGAAAGCAAACATAGGAGGGTTGTGGCTGACAAAGTTTGCAGATGACTGCAACCTAGGCACCATAGTGAATACATCAGCCGGCACACACATCCTACAGAATGCCCTCACTAAAACAGATAGCTGGTGCCGGAATCATGGCCTGAAACTGAATGCAACTGATGTGTAGTCATCCCCATTGGGAGGAACAAAGTACCCACAAATCAATACATAGACAGCAACCCACTGAGCACAGAAAACAAATCAGACACCTGGGGACCCATGTAGATAGTGACCTCTCGTTTGACACCCATGTTGCCAAAGTGGTTGGAAAGACTTTCTATTTTGCCCACCTTATCATGAAGGGTTTTCCATCCAGATCAAAGGAGGTCATTTTACCCCTATACTTCTCCCTTATCAGGCCCATGATTGAATACAAAGCCCCATTTGGTATGTACCTCACCCAGCACTTGCAACAGCTGGAGAGACCCCAAAAGTACCTTACCAAGAGGATCAAGGGTCTACAACACATGCCATATGCTTCCAGACTAAAGGAAATCCAGCTTTATTCAGTAGCATACCGCCTACTTACAGGTGACCTATGCCTGACATACAAGACCATGTCCAATCAGGATTTGGTGGACATGCTCCACTGCAAGCAATCCAAATCCACCAGAACCATGAGAGCTAAAGATTTGAACCTCAGCACATACATGTATAGGACATGCTGGAGGGACAGAGTCATAACTCAGAGGCTTCTCACACTCTAGCAAATAATCCCAGTTCATGTTAGACAGAGTCCCTCACTGACTCTCTTCAAGAGAAATCTGGACAAGTGAATGTGAGATTGTAGGTTTACCCCAGGGGTCCTCCCTGTGTCACTACTAGACAGAGGCACAGTCAAGTTATTCGATTAAGTAAGGGGGTCATAATGTGTCACTACTAAGTCAGAGGCACAATATTCGGAATCTATTCTGTACACTTATTACCACTATAAGGGGTGGCAATAGCCACATCACTATGGCTAGGCTTATAAATGCACTAGGGCAGATAGCCTAGTAGTAAACTATGAAACTATGAAACTATGGTGTATGTGTAGGTATTTTCAGTCAAGCAATATAATGTGGTTTGGGGGGCTTGATATCTTCCTGTATTCCAACATAGGCCTGGTGCAGTTCCTGCTATTAGGACAGTGGTCTGCAGCAAGCTATATAGTAGTAGGCAGTTTTAGCCATTGGTATTTGACCATGGCTAATCCATGCTGCTTCTTGTTGTGGTACCAACATGGGGGTGTGGTTATCCATGACATTTATTGCTAGTCACCCTCGTTTTGTAGCTTGTTCCATGCTTTTGCAGCTGTACATCACTGTATGAGGTGTGACCTGGTAGTGTTAGGGTGCTGATGTGGGCTTTGACCCAGTTTTCTATTACAGCACTGATATCTACATTCTCTATACTGTGTGCGTTTACACTGCACTCATCTTGCTGTTTATACTTCTGGCATCGGGTAGCATTACATCTAGGTTCCTATCCCTTGTGGTACCTATGAAGGTGGGTTTGTGTTTTTGTGGTTTATGATTGGTGAGGGTGGATGTTAGTCAGGGTCCTCAGGTGTGCATATGGTACATGGTGTTACATTACTTAACACATGGCATTCATGCCTCAGGTGGTGCTGCAGGGCTGCCTCTGTCGGATGCACATACTACACTCCCTGTACATGTTTGGAAGCAGGTTGTGTCATGTTAGGCATCCCTGTTACTATATGAGTGAGTCGGAGGGGGTATCAGTCCCAGTGTTCCTACTGAGCCAGTGTATGTGCTATGCGTTGCCTCTTTGCCAAGGCCAGGGCATACTGGGCACGCCTCCTTTTGCCTACTGGGGCAAGGTCAGGTTGTTCCTCCTCTGAGTCACCCTCTGCCTGCGGTGGCCTTGGCAATGGTGGGGGTATGTTTGGCCCAGCCCTATGCTGGTCCTGCTGCAGCTGTTTCCACAGGATCATATTATGTAGCATAGCACATATCATGATTATTTGGGTACATGTAGTTGGTGTGTACTGCAAGGCTCCACCAGATGTGTCCAGACACTGGAACCGTGACTTGAGCAGCCCAAACACGCGCTATGACATTACGTGTTTGTGAGTGTGCCTCATTATGGCATTCCTGTTCAGGTGTGTGTGCATTTTTGATGGGTGTCATCAGCCACGGCTCAAGTGCATAACCTGCATCCCCACTAGGTGTCCGTGTGGGAAGTCCCCACTGGCAAATGATTGGTACAGCTGCGTCAGATACCAGATGTGGGAATCATGGTAGCTCCCAGGGCAGCCAGCACACACATTCATTATTATGCCCTGGGCATCACACACGACCTGGCAGTTGATGGAGGGGAATCCCTTGCGGTTAATATAGACTCTACCCCGCTCACCGGCTGGAGCTTTGATGCGTATGTGCGTGCAGTCTATTGCACCCAGTACCTCAGGGTATTCCGCTATTTGCTGGAAGAGACGCATATTGCTGGCCAATACCTCACGGGCATTGGGGAAATATACATGATCACCGACATGTGCTGACATGGCATCCAGGGACTGGTGCAGTACCCTGGAGGCTGATGCCTGTGATATCCCCATCATATCACCAGTTGGTCTCTGGAAGGTACCTGTTGCTAGTATTCTTAGGCCAACACATACCTTGGTTTCCACTGGGATGGGTTCCCCTCTATTGGTTCTGTGTGTGAGACGTGGCCTGCACAGCTCAACAATTTGCTGCAGAAGGTCTCTGTCCACTCTGTAGTGCTCTACTATCTCCAGCTCATGTAACCCATGGTAGGTGACCCTGGGCCTGTATACTCTTCTCCTTCTCCTCACTCTGGGTTGTCTGTCAGCATCTGCATTGTCACCACCCTCAGCAATTCGCCTATGCCTGATTGTAACAGCTATGGCAGCCCCTAGCATTTCTGCTCTGAGTTCAGCTTTTTCAGTTTTCAATTCTGATAGCTTACTCCTTTCTTGCAGTATCTCTTGAGAGAAACACCCTGCACTGCTGTTTGCAGTGTTTTAAGTGCTGGGTTGGGCTTCTAGTCTGCCTGTGTAATTGCCTGCTTCCAATTGTTATCACCAATTAACTCCAGCAGTATCCTCTGGCAGCTTCCTTGTATTCTGGTTGTTTCCTTTTTCCTCTCTGTTTCCTCAGGGGGAGCAATGTGCACACCAGCTTAAGCACGCTCACAGTTACTTAAACGCACGCACACATCCTTACACGGTGTGGACTTGGCTGATTCATGGTAAAACGCGCGCACATTGCCTTATACATGTGCACGCCCGTGCAAACCGTTGTAAACAGTTTGCAACACGCTCCCACATGTTGAACCTGCCTTACACGCTCACACACGTGCGCATGCACGTATATCAAGAAAGTTTGAGTGTAGGGATAGTGTGCACCCTCTATTTCTTGACTTTCCTAGTCTTCTGTTGGGACACACCTCTCTCCCTGATGTCTGTCTGTCATCTGTCATGTTACACTGCCCTCCAATGTGATACATTTATTTCTATCATTCCCCCCGTGATGTCACCTACCTCTTACTCTATTCCTCCCCCTTCTGTAACTCTTACACTACTCGGAAAGTGCTCATTACCTATGTGGCAGTGTGATTCAGTATTGTAACCCTCATTTACATAGGATTGCCTAGTAATGCTTAGTTACATCTCTTACACTGAGCTTCCCCCCCTTGGCAACCACTACACGGTGGCCATATTGTTTTTGGTCTGCTAGTCCCTGCATTGTCATTCCATGTAATACATAACACCCACAATTGTGGGCTTATAAGCTTCGGTTTTCACTTTTAGGCAGCTCACCCGCTTATGCTGGTGTGCTGCAGTTAAACATCAAAATTCCCCAAAAAAAAAAAAGTTATTTTAAATAATTTTGCATCAGTTTTTAATGCCAATGGCCACATATTTGGCCACTGGCATGCTAGATGACACATATGCATCCTTTATTTGGAGCTGACATAGCTCCGTTGTCAATTTTGCAGAAATGTACTCAGTTGTCAGCTGAGTACATTTCTGCAGCTAAAACGTCCGTTACACGGACTGCTTTGGGCTTCCTGGAATGCTCAAATACCTAATTTGCATATCTTTGAGCTGCAAATGAGGTATTGAGCATTTCCACGCCCAGGCCGTGTAAGAGACGTTTTAGCTGTCTCTTACATGGAGGTTTGGGCTGTTCCTGGATCGGAAGGCTTACACGGAGGCTTACACTACTCTTAAACTCCGTGTAAGCCTTCGTGAATCCTGCCCAATGTTTTTTTGGAACTCATAAGCATCTTAGCTTATGTAAATATGAATGGAGCATTACAGACCAGATGATGATCCTCTAAAAGTGGTAAAATCTTTTAAATGCACAGAATTTGGCTTGATCCTGCTTACATTCTCTATACACATTTATAATGTGTTGCATAAAATAATAACAATTCCTTATACCTTAAAGAGTTTAAGCAACATCTTAATCAGGCAAGACTGACTTATAACTGGCAAAAGGCTTATTTTCCCACTCTTGAGTAATCCTTTTTTATCATATGCTTTTCATAGCCTCCCCATCTATAAGGAAACTGCAAAAAGTCCAAGTAATGTAAAATCACATTTTCTACTTTATTATTGATGGAGGCAGAGGGCTTCTGTATTACATAACCATCACAGAGGCATGTGATTACTGTTTAACCTAAAACAGTGTTCATGAGCTCTCCACCTACACTTAGACTGCATTTTCAGTAACAAAGGGTGCACACACATAAAGGCCTTGCTACATAGCAATCTTTCTAATTCCATTTTTTTAACCTTGCTTTCTACTCATTGTACCATGTACTGTTGTGAGCAGTATTATGTATTCTGTTGCATTATTATTTCTATTAAGACTTGCCTGTAACTGGAGATCTTAGAGAAAATTAGGGCACATTACAAACATTTACAAAAATGAGGACTCAAATGCTGGGAGCAAAAGGACATGGGGAAGGGAGTGGCTGGGGATGATAGAGGAAGATGATGGGGAAAAACAGATGCTAGGAGGGAATATTAATATGGAAGAATTGGTAGTAGCATGGAAAAGGATGGCCACCAATGTTTTTGACACAATACCATTCTTAATTCTGTTGAACTCCCATTTGATGCATTGATAAATCTTAATATGAAGTACTAACAGTAGTCTCTCATGCTGATTTAAATACAACTGTGCTATGATTACAAATTCCTGTAGTTTCTATATTCTGGAGATCTGTTGCCATTTCTAGTACAATATTATTGTGTGTGCTTGCTCTGTTCATCATCTGGGTGAAACTTTTCAAATTAATTATGTTCAAAATTCTAATTCATAATGGAAGCTTGCTGTAAGGGTGCTCAAGTCTGTATTTTTGGTAATTAAAATGTCCCAAGAGTAAAGTATATTTATTTGTTAAACCATTAACCAACTTAGATAAAAATTCTGTTTGCTGTTCACGATTAATTAGACGACTTCTGTAACATACCACAAAGCTGAGAGATTAAACATTCTAGATATTTGTTCAATAGCCAGTATTTTATTATTACCAAATGTCGACCTTAGAATTGCTCTTATTGATAGGTATAGAAAATTAGTAAACTACCCTAACAGCACTTATACTGCGGTGGTGTGGTGCTGCGGTAGCGTTGTCGCCTCACAGTAAGATGTTGTCCTGTTCTATTCTTAGCTAAAGCGTCTTCTGTGTGGAGACATGCATGAACGGGTGTACCTTTGTTGAAGGTTGTACGTCAGGGCTGGCAACTTGGTACATAAAAATCTGCTGCCAATCATTAGCGGACCGGAGTTCCGCTGTGGCGACCCCTAACCGGGAAAAGCCGAAAGGTAAACAACCCTAACAGCACCTATAGTGGTACACTCATATTTGTTAAAACCTGAAAGGTGAATGTGAGAATTCCACTCTTCAGTAATTACTAGAATTTTGGTATTCAGTAAAATGCTATGGCCATTAGTTCATCTTGCTTATTTATTTTTATTTAATTCTTTACTAATTGTTCACTGGGTAGGTGGACTGATCTAGTGACCCTTTTCAGCCATAAATCAAGCTCAAAGAGCAGAAAATATGTGACCATCTTTATATACAATATTATATAAACAAATTAATAAATAACAAAGTTCAGAACATAAACAGCTTCCTAGCCACATTACAGCTATTTCAAAAAATCTATATGTTTAATGCATTTGTATAGCCAAAGTGCTTAAGATGGGCATTAGATGTGCTCTTATTTTATCTAAAATGCTTTATTATTTCTTATGTTTGTCACTAACATACACATCTCTATAGTAGATGGAACCTATTCTGAGAAAAGATCCTATAGTCATGGACAATGTCTTCCCAATATGTAACAATGTCAAATTAAGGGTTGTATTCATAGGCATGAGGTTCACACTTTTGTAGCAGCTGTTTGCACAAAGCGTGGCCATGCCTGTATGTAAACTTAGAGCAGGTCATTTGTAATGATTACAACAATGCAAAAATTCCTGCAAGGAAACTCCTCTGTTCATGAAGTTCTTACATTTGGTGAAGTTATTTTTTAAGCATGTGGGAAGTAATATGTTAAAATGCAAATGCCTAAGTAAATTCAAAATATTTGGATATTATGGACTAGTGTGACTGTGATCAAGCCCTGTAGCTGTAATGACAGATAGTTACGGTAAGTGGAGTACAGCACCTCTATTTATAATAAGTTTTAAAAAATATAAAGGGATTTTATACATTTTCTATTAGGGTGTCCTTATGCGGACATACTGATTGTTTCAATGAAAGATCAATAAGGGGAAGATAGAAAAGACTGAAAAATGGGAGACATAACAAAGACGGGCACACAAAAGGAACATATCAAGAGGGTTTTGCTGGAGGAAGTGGGAGAGGAGAGGTTCTACATTTTTGGGGGGAGATAGACCCCCTATTTTTTCAAATATTTTATACAAACAGGTAGGAAATTGGTTAGAGGGTGTAGGAGAGTGGATTAGGGAAAGAGAGAGAGGTGATGTCACCAGGCATACCCTGGTCCACAGGACATCATATATTTTCACTGGCTGTTGGCTGTACAGTGGAAGACCCTGACATTGGCCAGAGACAACTGTGGCAGTGAGTCTTGCACCCACTGTAGAAGATTTCTATGGACTAATATTGGCTCTCCATTGCCCACTCCACCACATTCTCTATATCCTTTGCTGTTGTTGACTAATTACTTTGAAAATAATGTTTGCAAATAATGTTTGTTCATTGTTTTTCTTTTTATTTGTCAAAAATGTATTTCTCTTCTTATTTTGGAGCTTTTCTCCCCAGGCCTCCACTAAAAATTGGCATTTTAGTTACCAGACACTTTATCCCAATAAACAAAAGCAAATAAATAAATCCCGAGGCTCTCAAGTTTCATGGCTTACCAGGCTGCACCATGCCAGGGTGCCTACAGGACCAGAGCCACAACCCCTGACCCTGTGAGGACATCCATCGATAGACAGAGGGTAAGCTTTCTATGATCTGAGAAGTTCTTGATTGGACTGCTCCTGAGATCTCTGAAACTGTGGCGAAATTAACATAAAAGGTAGAGAAAGGAAAAAAGAAATGCAAGGTAATGGATCATGAAAATAAGAAGACAGAGAGAGAGAGAGAGAGAGAGACAGAGAGATAGAGGGAAGGTAGAGTGAGACACAAAATGGAGACAGTAAGGTAACTCATAATCTGGTGATAGTTCAGTATATACTTTATTAACAGTGCTTACTTAGCATCTAATTAGCATGATAAAATATGAAATGGTGATACATTTTTACATAGAGGAAACTTTTGGAAAATGTTTCTTATAAGCATTTATCAAGCAGATTTAATAAATATGACAGTATATTCTATATTATGCTTCTGATAAGCATCGAGAAAAAAGGCTTAAGATAACATATGGTAACACATCTAAAAAAATCTGCAATAAGCCACTGAAATGGATTGTGCTTGAATTGTTTTATGGTAGCACATTATTTTGTACAGTTGCATTTCATTACTTCTTACTTCTGAATACTTAAAAAACACAAATTATTCAGATCGCATTGCACTGAATGTCTAGCTTAATCAGACATATTTACCTCAACAGTATGCTTAAGGTTTGCATACTCATGGGAAACCTTGGTTAACCTCTGCATCTTCTCAGAGCTTGGCTACTGTTATAAATACTCCCTCTTCGGCTACAGAGGAAATAAACAAAGAGGGGTATTTTGTTTACCCACCATATATCTCTGCGCATATTTCTGTGCTACGCTTACATTTATTAACCAGCACAGTATGCCTTTACAGATTATATGGAAATTCCGCAGAAGTAAGAAATGTTTCTGTTTATTCTGTGACATTTCTGTGACATTTCTCCTTAATATTAAAAATCTAATTCTTAACTTTGTTTTCTGCAAGTACAAGCAGAGGGATGTTGTGCCTTCCTCCTTTTTGTAATATTTTTTCTAGCTCCAGCTTGTCTGTTTAGTGGATGGTTACATCTTTCAAACTTAGCAATATTTTAACATTTGCAATTTAACTTTTTGCTTTGTAATATGCCTTGTATTGCTTACCTGTTTCTTCCTGATTGTCAAGTAAATTAGCTTTAGGAAAGACACATTCTAAATAATGAAAATAAAAGTGTGAACTTGCAATATGTACTAACTTCTGTGCTGGTCATTCAGTTGCTACTTTATCTCCACCTCATCTAAGGTGTGGTGGATAACTCTGGTCAGCCATCATGTACATGCAAAAGTTATTTAGAAATGACTGTCTTACCAAATTATTACACTAATTCATTCTTTGTGGCCCACACAAACCCATGCATTTTTAAAAGCTTTCTGCCCATCTTAAAATAATTAACAATTACAGTATGTTATACAACATTCACACTATATTTAAGCATGTATGAGAAAATGCATAAATACGTACACAGACACACATGCACACACACACACACACACACACACACACACACACACACACACACACACACACACACATACACACACACACACACATGTCTCTCTCTCACTGTACCATATTTATAGATATATATATATATATATATATATATATATATATATATATATATATATATATATATATATATATATATATATATATATATATATATATATATAGGGGTTACCTTCAGTTTACTGACAGTCCACTTCCCTGACACGTCAAATTACCAACATTCCCAAAGCCGACTTTACCCACGTGATTAGTGAACACGTATCCCATATCCAACTGAACATCAAAAAAACACACATAAAACTAGGTCTACTTTATAGAAACAACCACTTCCTCTCCCCTCACTCCAGAGCAACCCTTGCCTCTACCTTTCTCTTTCCTACCCTCCTATACGGTGCCCCCCCTGCTCACTAATCTTTCATCCTCTCTTACCACCAAACTAGAGCTATGCTACAACAAAGTCGCTAGATTTGCCACTAACGCCAAATCCTCTTCTCATCACTGCTCCTCCCTTCACTCCCTAAACTGGCTTGAACTTTCCAATCAACTCAACCTCATCCAACTCACCACAGCCTTCAAACTACTTCTACACCCCTCGAAATGCCCTGCCCTTTCTAATATTCTGCACCCTTATACCCCCCTCAGACCACTTAGATCTTCTCAACACAACCTGATCACAGTTCAAAAACCCCAGCACCCTGCTGGCCCGCTTCTCTTATCCTTTACACTTGCTAAAAAATGGAATGCCCTGCCCTTGTCACTTAGGTCATGTTTCATCCCAAATAACTTCAAAACTCAGCTTTATTCCTACTTGTATCATAACAGAATCTGCAACTGCACTCTTCAGCCTACAAACCCTAAACTTCCTACTCCATTTGCCCCAGACTAACCTCCTCCTGTTCTTCTTCCTATTCCCTTCTAAATGTATTACACCTAGTGAACTACATAGTAAAACAATACTCATCATGGGTTGCCTTTCTCCCAATACAAAATTGAACCTACCTGATATTTGTAATTCAGACTGCCTATGACTATGAATGTTCTTTGTAATTATTTTTGTAATTCCAGAGTGCCTATGACTTTGCATGTTCATTGAAATTATTTTTGTATTTCACAGTTCCTAAAACTTTGCATGTACATTGATATTACCTTGTAATCAAAATATTTGAACTGTAATAATTCCTTGTTTTGGAACTTTTCTCCCCGGGCCTCCACTGAAAACGGGCTACCAACACCCAGTGGACCTCCCCGGTAATCAAACTGAAATAAATAAATAAATAAACACTTGGCCCCTTACCCAGACAGTAGTGCATTCTCAGAGTTGGTATATTAAGTAAGGGTGGTGTGGGGATGTAGCCCCCCCACATCGGTGGGTTTGTTTTCTTCAGGTAGTTCTTCCATCGGGATGGCCAAGTGTTTACTTACCTTTTGGGAAATGTCGGCTTTGAGAATGTTGGTGATTTAAACCAAAAACAAACACTGAAAACTGTTAAAAAAGAGCAACAAAACCACACCAATTCCAACTGTATTGTTAGCGCTTTCGTTTACTAATTGAGTAAACTTCTTCAGACAATTCAAGACACAAAAGTAAATAGCTTAAATAAATTTACAAATATGACATCACACCACAATTAAATACCAAGCCTCCATTTAAAGGGCTAAAAAAACACATTATTCAATATTACTAAACCCATACATAAAGGTCAAACATTAAAAACAAATACTACACTTCTTAAATAATATAAACATGAAACACCATTAGATAAGTATAAGGACAAAATGATTGACTTCAACAATTGGCTAAGCTTCTGCTGTCATTCAAACAGGATCCAGTATTTGTCTGCCTGGGAAGACATGATGCTTTGCCAGAGATGGTCTGCACCTGTCACCCCTGGAATTCAGGTTACTGGCTAAAGCTCTTGCCACCCCTATAGTGCCTTTTTTAGGCAAGGTTCAAAGGATAAAACCACCACCGTAAAAAATAGAAGCAGGCAAAATCTGAAGGTAATGCTACTCAATGCTAGAAGTCTAAACCTCAAAATGCTCTCTCTCGAGGCACTCCTAAAAATGGAGAACATCGATATCTGTGCAGTAACTGAGACCTGGTTCAAGGCTCCAGAGAGCACCCCTGCAATACCAGGCTACAATTCTTACCACACTTTTCGACCACAAAACCAGGACCGAAACACTAAAGGTGGTGGAGTGTCCATATTCATCAAGGATATTCACACCTCCAGGCTAGTTGCCCAACACAATGCATCTGAAATTCTCCAGGTGCAACTAACACTAGGTAAGACTGCAATCCAAATTGTAGCTTGCTACAGATCCCCATCCATGCCCCAAGATTCTCACTACACCTTTCTAAACATACTGGAAAATATTAAGATACAACCAAACACCCTAATACTGGGTGATTTCAACTACCCCGCCATTAATTGGGAAAACTACTCAGGTACTAACTCCTTTTCTCAATGGTTCTTGGAATTCATAAATTCCAATGCCCTGGATCAACTAATCCATTGTCCCACCAGGGGCTCCAATATCCTAGACCTGGTCATTACCAACATGGGAGATAGATGCTCCACATCAGTGGTCACCCCCTCATTGGTCAGGTCTGACCATAAGCAAACCACCCTTGACATCCACATCCCACCCCCACCCCCCAGTAAGGAAACCTCCTTAAAAAACTTCTCCAAAGCCAACTTCAAGCTACTGAAGTCAGAAGTGACAAACTTCACAACACCCACGCAGACAGGATCAGGAAGTTCGACTGCAGAATCCTACACTAAGGCACTGCATGAGCACATCCACTCGTGCATGAATCATGCCATCCCAAATAGAACCAAGATGCTCTTCTCCAAAAAAAGGAAGCCAATCTGGTGATCTCCTGCTATAAACAAACTATACAACAGAAAGAAGAAACTGTTGCAAAAAAGAGGAAAATCCCAGGATGCAAAAAACTCCCTCACCAGCTTCAGTAAGAAGCTGAGACCCCTCATAAAATCCTCAAAAGCTAGTTATGAAAATAAAATTGCCAAAGATTCCAAAGACAACCACAAGGCATTCTATAGTTATGTCAAGAATCTAAATGGCAATGCTCAGATCTGCTCTGAATTACAACAGAATGGCATTAAATATACTGATCCGAAGGATATTGCCAATATCCTGGCAGATAGATTTAGTGCCAGCTTCACCCCACTCTCACCCCCTAAAGGGCCCATCTCAATACCAAAAGACTGCCAAATTCCGATAATCACGGCCACACAGGTAGAAACCACACTCTCCAAAGCTAAGAATACAGCATCCATGGGACCAGATGACATCCCAGGCTGTGTACTACATTAACTACAAAATGAACTGGCACCTCACCTAAGTTGATGTTTAATCATAGCCTCACCTCAGGCTTTGTGCCCATTGAGTGGCTCACAGCTACAGTTATCCCGCTCCACAAGGGAGGATCCACCTTGGATCCCAGGAACTACTGTCCCATCAGTCTGACAAGCCTGATTTGCAAGGGCATGGAACGCATTATCATGGAACTTATAAACAAAGACATTAGCAACCTTTAAACACTAGACCCCACCCAGTTTGGGATCGTGAAGGGCCGATCTTGTCTCCTGAATCTGACTGACTTCTTCGAATCAGTCTCCAGGGCTGTGGACGAGGGTAAGGCAGTCCACACAGCCTATATGGACATTGCCAAGGCCTTTGACACCATCCCCCACTCTGGAATCATAGATAAACTTACTAAGCTGGGCATAAATCCCTACATCACTCGATGGGTTGCTAACTGGCTTACTGACAGAACCCAGACAGTAAAAGTAGCCAACTCCAAATCCAGCTCCAGACAAGTGACTAGTGGAGTACCTCAGGGTTCAGTCCTGGGACCACTCTTGTTTGGCATCTACTTCTCTGAAGTACAGGCCAACAATAAGGGACTCTAGCTAACAAAGTTTGCAGATGACTGCAAACTGAGAGCCATTATTGAATCCCCAAATGATGTGGATATTCTACAAAAGGGCCTTACAGAAACAGATGCCTGGTGCCAGTGCCATGGGCGCAAGCTTAATGCCAAGAAATGTATAGCTATCCCCTTTGGAAAAAAAACATGTACTCATGAATTACCACATAGGTGGCAGCACACTAAACATCGAAAGTGTGATGAGAGACTTAGGGACACAGGTGGACAGTGGTCTCACTTTCAATAACCACATTGCCACAACAGTCAGGAAATCCTTCTATGTGGCACACCTCATCACTAAGGGCTTTTCATCCAGAAAAAAAGGAGGTAATTGTTCCACTGTACTCATCCCTCATTAGACCCATTATAGAGTATAATGCCCCATTTGGTATGTACCTCACAAGTCATCTGCAACAGCTTGAAAGGCCACAGAAATACCTCACTAAAAGAATCACAGGCCTAAAGCAGATGCCATATACTGACCATCTAAAAAAACTCCAGCTATACTCTGTGGCATATCATCTACTCAGAGGTGATCTCTGCTTAACATACAAGGCCATGTCAAACCCTGAGCTGTTGGACATGCTCCACTTAAAGAAATCCCAATCCCTCAGAGCCACACACTCCAGGGATCTAAACCTTGTCATCACAATGAACAAAACAAGCTGGAGGGATAGGTTCCTGACCCAGAGACTCCCCATACTCTGGAATAGACTGCCCATACATATCAAGCAGAGCGCCTCTTTGGCCCTCTTCAAAAGGAACCTTGATGATTGGATGGGATATAGGAAATTCACCCCAGGGATCATGTCAGTCACCCTGCTAGACAGGGGCCTGGAGAAGTAAATATTGTGGGAAGAAATATCCAGGGAATTGTTATGGCTAGGCTTGCATAGGCCCTATGGCCGATAGCCTAGTACCAACCTATGAACCTATAAAAACATATAAATATATAACATATATTAATAATATTTAAATTTATAAATAAAATTCATTTTTTCTCATCTGGTCAAAGCCTTCAGTTTCAATATAATTCTTGGTCTTTCAGTTCTGCCTACATAGAAGGCTGGACAATAACTACATAAACTCAAATAAACAACCCCTTTTAAGTTACAATTAAATTTACCCCAATAGGAAATTTTCTATCCCCAATATTTTCTGTTTAAACCCTGGCCTTGTGAGTCACCCAAAGCCTATTGATAATCATGGGAAAACTGTTAAAGTATTATTTAACAGTACCCAGGATTTCAAGATATACAATTACTCTACATTCACACCTACCTCTTTACTTATTGATGTTCTAGCTAAGGGTTTAACATTTGTTCCTTCCTCTCGGGGAGATTTAGCTAGAACTATCATTGACCTCAAGTCCTTTACTAGGAAATTTAATTTGATTAAAGACTTCAGAGTTGCTAGTATATTTAACCCTGTTTTACATCTTCCTCTTTGAAAGAATTTGTGAGAATGATTTTAGGAATGTCTTAAATAATAAAGGGTTTTACAAATCTGAACTTTTTAATTTGTCTCAGGCAGAAAGGGAAGTTTTGAAAGACTTGAATTTTGCTGATATACGTATTATTAAACCCGATAAGGGGGGTGGTTTGATTTTCATGGATAATAGTGATTATTACGACCGTATGTGTTTACTTTTGAATAATGAAGCTTATGTTAAAGTCTCTTTAAATGAAATTAATGGTGCGTATCAAAGCATTAAGGGATTTATTAAAGATTTATTTTTGGATGGGAGAATTGATTTGGACTTATTTAATTACCTTTCCATCTCATACCCTCTCACTCCTATGTTGTTTGGATTACCCAAAATCCATAAATTTCTTATTAACCCCCCTTTTCACCCTATTATTGATGGCAGACAATCTATTACATATGCTTGTGCCAAATTTGTAGATATTAAACTTAAAGAAGTCCTAAAAAATGAGAGTCAGATTTATAAAGACCCGTGGACTTTTTTAGAAGCAATGAAAAAACTTCCTTTTTCTGAAGATTTGAATTTTCTCACAATCGATGTCCGTGACCTTTATACAGTCATTCCCCAGGACATTGGCTGTGAATGGATAAGAGATTTCCTTTTAGAACATCATGTGGAGGGTTCCAATATTGATCTTATTATTTATTTATTGGAACTTATACTAGAAAACAATTTATTTTTGTTTAATAAGGAATTCTACTTACAGAAAACGGGTGTTGCCATGGGCTCTCCCTGTGGAGCCACGTTTGCAAATACTGTAATGGCCTATTGGGAGAGGCATTTCTTATTTAAGGATGCTACTTTTCAAGAAAGAACAACATGGTACACCTGATATCTGGATGATATTTTTATCCTCTGGAAAAGGTGATGAATCTTCAGCTAGGGCATTTATTGAGCATATTACCAAATTTACTATTTTTTTAGATTTTACTTGGGAATTTCAAAAATAAAATATTTCTTTTTTAGCTGTAGAGCTGATTAAAGATTTTCGTGAGAGAAAATATATTTCGAAGATTTTTAGGAAAACAACTTATTCGAATGCATTTTTGCATTTTTCTAGTTGTCACCCTTTTGCCCAAAAGAGAAGTGTAGTAAAGGGTCAATTAGTTCAGGCAGCTAGGATGGTCTCTTTGGAAAATGACTTTTTAGATGAATGTAATCTTTTGAGGGGGATGTTTATCAAATGTGGGTATCCTAGCAATTTAGTGGATGACCTCATTGACAAAGTCTACCATAAGAGACTGAGAGGTATATTTAAACCATTGTTGTTTTCTGATGAAGGGTATGGTGTGGATGTAGTTGATGACGGTCATCCTAGTGTTAATGTGGATTCTTTGCAAGATAGAAAATTTGAATTGATTACAGGTTCAAATCATGACAGTTTAGAAACCAATCAAATGTATTTCCCTTCGGATACTGAATTTACTAAAATGAGTTTTATTACCACTTTTTCCGTGGATGCACCTTTTCTTAAATCAATTATTGTAAAGAACTGGTGTTTCCTTTTGGATGATAATCTTATTAAAAATAATGTGGGTGATTCACCTTAAGTAGTTTTTAGGTGGGGTAGGAATTTGAAAATGATCCTTGAAGGGGGACCCTTAAAACAATATTTGCCCCATTGTGGGATGTTTAAATGTGAGGCATGTTGGTGGTGTAAACACATTAAAGTAACAAACTCTTTTCATATTGGGGATAGAAAATTTCCTATTAGGGGTAAATTTAATTGTAACTCAAAAGGGGTTGTTTATTTGAGTTTATGTAGTTATTGTCCAGCCTTCTATATAGGCAGAACTGAAAAACCACTGAAAAACAGAATTTACGAACATATGTATACAATTGAAAAGTTGAATGAATAATGCCTTAGCTAGACATATTAGTTGTTACCCTACTCATGAATTTAAATTTTTAATTATTGAAAAGGTAATGGGCAATATTACAGGTGGGCCAATTGATTTGAAATTGGATGAAAGAGAATTAATATGGCAATTAAAATTGAATGCATTGATTCCCCCAGGTTTGAATGATGCCTTGTCTTTTAGAAGTATATTGAAACTGAAGACTTTGATCAGATGAGAAAAAAATGAATTTTATTTATAAATTTAAATATTATTAATATATGTTATATATTTATATGTTTTAATCTAATGACGTTTCATGTTTATATTATTTAAGAAGTATAGTATTTGTTTTTAATGTTTGACCTTTATGTATGGGCTTAGTAATATTGAATAATGTGGGGCTTTTAGCCCTTTAAATGGAGGCTTGGTATTTAATTGTGGTGTGATGTCATATTTGTAAATTTATTTAAGCTATGTACTTTTGTGTCTTGAATTGTCTGGAGAAGTTTACTCAATTAGTAAATGAAAGCGGTAACAATACAGTTGGATTCGGTGTGGTTTTGTTTTTCTTTCTTTAACAGTTTTCAATGTTGGTGATTTGAAGTGTCGGTAAACTGGGTTTCAGGGAAGTAGACTGTCGGTAAACGGAAGGTAACCCATATATAGATATATATATATACATATATATATATATATATATACATATATATATATATATATAGATATATATATATATATATATATATATATATATATATATATATATATATATTATATATATATATATAGATATATATATATATATATATGAGTCTACTTGAAAACACCGACACGCCAAAACTCCGACGACGAGAACACAGAGACCGGAAGATCAACAACTAAGATTACCGACAGTTTAAAAGCACAAAACTTCACATGCCCGACAAACCACAATCCTAACAATCAACAAAACAAAACAAATACCTTTTCCGAAAAACACACACACAACACAAGCACACCAAGAACCTCACAAACCTACACTAAACCTTACATACACAACTATCTATGCACTAACCTTAACCCAAACCCTAACCCTAAGGTCCGTCACTATCGCACACTCACCTAACCCACACCCTAACCCTAACTCACTTAACCCACCCCTAAACCTAAAGTCTGTCACTATCGCACACTTACCTTACCCGCACCCTAACTTAACCCGTCCCTAACCCTAAAGTCTGTCACTATCGCACACCCACCTTAACATGTCAGTGTTCTCAGCATCGGGCTTTTAAACTGTCAGTCATCTCAGTTGTCAATCTTCCAGTCTCGCTGTTCTCATCATCGGTGTTTTGGCATGTCTGTATTTTCAAGTAGACCCATATATATATATATATATATATATATATATATATATATATATATATATTTATATATTTATATATATATATATATATATATATATATATATATATATATATATATATATATGTGTGTGTGTGTGTGTGTGTGTGTATATATATATATATAAATATACATATATATATATATATATATATACATATACACATTATATATATATATATATATATATATATATATATATATATATATATATATATATATATATATATATATATATATATATATATATATATATATATATATTGGTTTCTTTACAAATATGTTAATATGTATTTTTACCTTTTTGTATAAATATACATACATTTTTGCATTGACACATACATTTGTACTTGCGCATAGGTGCATTTATGTAACATATCTTTTCAGACTATTATTGTGCTATTTCTTAAAACTTATATAAGTAAGAAGAAAAAAGTGAAATACAAACACTCCACACACAACACCAAAAACATCACACACAGCAGACAACACACCAGTGTCTCACAAACAAATCATCACAGCCTAACAATAAACCAAACATACTAGTCATTGATGACTCAATTGTGAGACACACCATTGTCCCCTTCAACAGGCTTGACAAGAAGTAGGTCATGGTCAGTTATCTGGCTGCTGCCAGAATCCGCTACTTCACGCATGCACTTAAGTCTCTCCACAGCAAGTATAAGTGCAACTCTGTCCATTGTCCATGTTGGTGTGAATGACTTGAGACATACATCCCTAGACTATATGAAGAGAGACATGATTGAGCTCTCAAAGTATGTGTCCCAGGCAGGTATGATCTTAGCCCTAAGCGGTAACCTACTGTCACCAAGAATGATACCACAATACCAACAAAAAATAATTGACTTCAACAATTGGCTTAGTTTCTGGTGTCATTCCAAGGGGATCCAGTATCTGTCTGCCTGAGATGACATGATCGCCAGGCCTTGATGCTTTGCCAGAGATGGCCTCCACCTGTCAAGGCTCTTGCCTCCCCATATTGTGCCTTTTTTAGGCAATGTCCCAAAGACAAATCCTCCAAAATAAAACATCTATTCAAAATCAAACTGAAAGTCATGCTGCTTAATGCAAGGAGCCTTAACCTGAAAATGCACTCACTGGATGCTCTCCTAGCACTGGAAGATGCTAATGTCTGTGCGGTCATGGGAAACTTGGTTCAGGGCTGCAGAGAGCACCCCTACCTTACCAGGCTAAACCTCATTCCGCACATTCTGACCCCAAAATGAGGTTGGGAAGACTAAGGGTGGTGGATTCTCTATCTTCATTAAGGACAGGCACACCTTCAGACTGGTTTGCCAACATGATGCACTGGAACTATTCCAGATTTAACTGACAGTTAGCAAGAGACCCATCCAAGTTATAGCCAGCCATAGACCCCCCTCCATGACTCAGGACACCCACTTATCTTACCTGAATCTACTTGACTCCATCAAAGTAACCCCTAATACCCTGATCCTCGGTGACTTCAACTACCCCACCATAGACTGGATGAACTATTCCTGCACTAATACACCCACTCAACAATTCCTTGACTTCATCAGTTCTAATACATTAGACCAGCTTATCTCATTCCCCACAAGGGGAGATAATATTCTGGACTTGTTTCTCACCAACATGGGTGATGGCTGTACCACTCCCATTGTATGGTCTTCCCTGGTGAGATCAGATCATTGGACTATCTCATTTGAAGATTCTATCCCACCAACCCCCCCCCCAACCGTAATCAAGGAAAAAAACTTCTCAAAAGCTGACTACAACCTCCTAAGTGAGGGTATTTGTAGCTTCACACCACCACCCCCCTCACAGGATGCAGATAACTATGCTAAACAGTATGCCAATGCAATACACAAGCACCTATACAATTGCATGGACTCAGCCATACCCAATAGAAATAAAACCTGCTCCTCAAGGAAACACAAACCTGCTTGGTGGACATCCTCTGTAAACAGGCTTTACAACAAAAGGAAGAAACTGTTGTCCAAGGGTAAAAAGGAACATATTCCAAATTGCAAAAACTCCCTCCTTAGCATCAACAAGCAAATTAGATCACTAGTGAAAGCCTCCAATGCCAATTATGAATTGAAACTAGCCTCCAAAACAAAGGGAAACCACAAAGCCTTCTTCGGGTACGTCAGAAACCTCCATGACAAAGCCCAGTTTTGTTCCAAATTAGTACTTAACAGTATCACTTACACTGATCCTGTTGACTTAGCCTACCTGTTAGCAGATAGGTTCAGCACAAACGTCACCCCCTGTCCCCCAAGGCCCTTTTGGTATCCCCAATACTTGTCCCACACCTCACATCTCCATAGATCAAGTGCTAAAGGCCCTATCCAAGGCAAAGAACACAGCTTCCATGGGACCTGATAGTATCCCAGGCTGTTTTCTGCACCATCTCCAGGAAGAACTGGCTTCACCATTGAGCACCCTATTCAACCACAACCTAAGTACAGGCTTCATTTCAGCAGACTGGAGAACTGATATTGTCATCCCCTTGAACAAAGGTAGTGCTACTACTGACCCTGGAAACTATCACTCCATTAGCTTGACAACTCTAATTTGTAAAGCCATGGAGCATATTATTATTATTATTATTATTATTATTATTATGGATATCATAAACAAGGACATAGGCAATCTCCAACCACTTGACCCAACCCAGTTTGGATTTTTCAAGGGCAGATCTTGCCTGTTGAACCAGGTTGACTTCTTTGAGACTGTCACCAAGGCCCTGGATGAGGGAAAGGGAAAGTCAGTGCATACAGCTTACCTTGACTTGACCAAGGCCTTTGACACAATCTCCCACTTGGGCATCATCGAAAAGCTAACACAACTTGGTGTAAATTCCTATCCCATCAGGTGTTGGCCAACTAGCTCAGTGACAAGACCCTCAAAGTCTGTGGATGACTGTAAGTTGGGTGCTGTCACTGACTCCCCAAATGATGTTAACATACTACAAGAGGGTCTCACAGCAATTAATGAATGGTGCCAAAGTCATGGCTTCAGGCTAAATGCAAAAAAATGTATCATCATACCATTCGGCAAAAATATGGACCCTACTCATTACATCATCAATGGCAACCCTCTAAGCTTACAACCTGAGGTGAGAGACCTGGTCACTCAGATTGATAAGCTCACATTCATAGGTTCATAGGTTCATACTAGGCTATCTGCCTTAGGGCATTTATAAGCCTAGCCAGAGTGTGTTTGGCTTTTGCCGCCCATTTTAAATTAATTTTGCTATGCCCTTTTTCGAGGTTAGTATACTGTGCCTCTGTCTAACAGTGACACAGAAGTGATACCCGGGGTAAACCTACGATCTCCCATCCACTCATCAAGATTCCTCTTGAAGAGAGTCAATGAGGGACTCTGCCTAACCTGGACTGGGATTTTATTCCAGAGTGAAGGGAGCCTCTGGGTTATGAATCTGTCCCTCCAGCATGTCCTAATTATTTTAGTGCTGAGGTTCAAGTCTCTCGAGCGTGTAGCTCGATGGGATTTGGATTTTCTGAGGTGCAGCATGTCCATTAATTCCGGGTTGCACATGGCTTTATACATCAGGCACAGATTGCCTCTGAGCAGGCAGTATGCTACTGAGTAGAGCTGGAGTTTCTTTAACCAGGCAGCATATGGCATCTGTTTGAGCCCTTCGATCCTCTTGGTGAGGTACTTTTGGGGTCTTTCCAGTTGCTGCAGATGTCTGGTAAGGTACATCCCAAAAGGGGCATTGTACTCAATTATGGGCCTGATGAGGGATGAGTAAAGAGGCACGATGACCTCCCCTGATCTAGATGTGAATCCCTTCATGATTAGGTGGGCTATATAAAATGTTTTTCTAACCACTTTGGCCACGTGGTTGTCAAATGAGAGATTGCTATCAACTTGGGTCTCCTGGTCCCTAATTACTTCTTGTGTACTTAATGGATTACCACCTATGTGGTAATTTGTGGGCACTTTGTTTTTGCCAAAGGGGATGACTATACACTTTTTGGCGTTTAGCTTGAGGCCATGGCTCTGGCACCAGTTGTCTGTTTCTATGAGGCCCTTCTGGAGGATGCTTGTGTCAGCTGGAGAGTCGATTATGGTGCCCAGTTTGCAGTCATCTGTGAACTTGGTCAGCCACAGTCCTTCCGTGTTGGCCTGTACCTCCGAGAAATATATACCGAACAAGAGAGGTCCCAGGACTGAGCCTTGTGGGATGCCACTTGTAACTGGTTTGGAGTCTGACATGGCTCTAGCAATTCTAACCATGTGGGTTCTGTCCTCGAGCCAGTTTGCAACCCATCTAGTGACATAGGGGTTTATATTTAAGCTGGTGAGCTTATCTATAGTGGCCAAGTGGGGTACTGTATCGAAGGCTTTTGCGAGGTCCAGGTAGGCTGTGTGGACCACCTTCCCCTCGTCAATGGCCTTGGTGACTGTTTCAAAGAAATCGACCAGGTTTAAGAGGCAGAATCTGCCCTTAACAAAGCTGAACTGGGTAGGATCCAGTGTCTGTAGGTCCCCAATATCTTTATTTATGAGGTTCATGATGATCCTTTCCATAGCCTTGCAGACCAAGCTAGTCAGGCTTATGGGGCAATAGTTTCCAGGATCCGCTGAGGCACCACCTTTGTGGAGAGGGACCACTGTTGCTGTACGCCACTCTTTGGGTACATATCCTGTAGTAAGGCTGAGATTGAACAGTAGTTTTATGTTTGGGTTTAGCTCTTCTTGGAGTTCATGTAGGACGCAGCCCGGGACACCGTCTGGTCCCATTGATGCTGTGTTTTTTGCTTTGGAGAGGGCGGCTCTTACCTGAGCATCTGAGATGTCAGGGGGGCAGCACTCTGCTGGGAAAGATATTTGCCCTTTTGGTGGGGAGGGAAGGGGAGAAGTTTGCGCTGAACCTGTCAGCCAGGATGTTGGCAATGCCTGTGGGTTTGGTGTATTTTTTGTCATTTTGGACTAATTCTGAGCATATCTGGGAATTCTCACCCAGGTTCCTAACATAACTAAAGAAAGCCTTGTGATTATCCTTAGTGTCCTGAGCAATTTTTCTCTCGAAGCTGGCCTTAGACGATTTTAGGAGTGCCCGTAGTTTTTTGCTAATACTGATCAGAGATGCCTTCCCTTTTTGGGATTTTGCTCTATCATGTAGTAGCTTCCTCTTTCTATTGTATAGTTTGTTTATGGCTGTGGTCCACCAGACAGGACGTCTGCCTTTGGAGGATTGGGTCTTGGTTTTATTTGGGATTGCATGATCCATGCATTCCTGAAGGTGTTCATAGAATGCATTTATAAAGGATTCTGCGGTCTGGACCGTATTTTCCTCAGGCCCGGGGGTTTGAAGGATTCCACCTCAGATTTGAGGAGTGTGAAATTTGCTTTAGAGAAGTTTTTCACTGTGGTTTTCTGGGCAGGGGGTGGGGTCGGGATGTGAATATCCAGTGAGATTAGTTTATGGTCTGATCTTACCAGTGAGGGATACACTTCTGGTCTGGAGCATAGAGTCCCCATGTTGGTGATGACCAGGTCCAGAATGTTTTCCCCTCTTGTGGGAGTGGTAACAAGTTGTTCCATAGCATTTGAGTTTATAAATTCTAGGAACCTTTGGGCTAGGGTGTTGGAGCTAGAGTAATGCTCCCAGTCTATGTTTGGGTAGTTGAAGTCTACCAATATAATGGTGTTTGGAGAGACCTTCATATCTTCCAGTGTTCTCAGGAAGGCTGAGTGGGGTTCCTGGGTTTGGGAGGGTGGTCTGTAGCAGGCTATAAACTGGAAGGCAGTTTTACCCACTGCTAGTTGCACATGGATAGTCTCTGATGCTTCATGCTGTGCCACCAACATGGAGGTGTGGGTATCTTTGATGAATATTGATACCCCCCCTCCTTTTGTGGTTCGGTCCAAGTTTTGGGGCCAAAAAGCATGGTATGAGGTATAACCTGGTAGTGCTGGGGGTCTCTCGGGAGCCTTGAACCAGGTTTCTGTTACTGCACAGATATCGATGTTCTCCATGCTAAGGAGAGTGTCGAGTGTGTGCATCTTGAGGTTTAGACTTCTTGCGTTGAGTAGCATTACTCTTAGTTTCTTATCACTTGTGATACCTATGGAGGTGGGTTTGTCTTTTGAGCCTTGCCTAAAAAAGGCACTATGGGGGTAGCAAGAGCCTTTGCCAATATCCGAAAGCCCAGGGGTGACAGGTGCAATCCGTCCCTAGCGAAGCATCATGGCTTGTCGAGCATGTCATCCCAGGCTGACAGGCATTGGATCCCCTTTGAATGACACCAATACTAAAGCCAATTGTTGAAATTGATCATCTTGTTTTCATATTGTGGCATCATTCTTGGTGAGGGTAAGATGCTACTCAAGGTCAGGGTCATACCGGCCTGGGCTACATGCTCAGAGAGCTCCTCTATGTCTCTTTTCATGTAGTCCAGGGAGGTATGTCTCAGGTCATTCACACCAGCATGGACAATGACTGAGTCATATTTGTACTTGCCTTGCAGTGACCTGAGTGCTTGTGTAATGTGCGGATCCTAGCGCCCGACAGGCAGCTCACTGTGACCTTCTCCTTGTTCAGCCTGGTGAGCAGGACGTCAGTGTGCCTGACGATAGAGTCACCTATTACAAGTGTATCAGGTGTGTTGTTTAGCCTTAAGGGCTATGACTGTTTGGCACACTGGCTTTGTGAGCTATGTGCTGCATGTGTTTTGTTTTGGGGTAGCAGTTGCTTGGGTGTCTGCTTTGGAGGTCTGCGCTGCTTAGGCAGATTTTATTTAGAGCCTCTAAATATGTTTTTGTGTGTTTATGTGTTTGGTTTGCTGTCGTGGTAGGTCTGGGACTGGAATTGTAGTGAGTGTGGTTTCCTTCTCTTCCTGACTTGTTACACCAGTACTGAGTTGAGAGAGCTTAGCCTCCAGTTTAGCTATATGGTTGCATCTCTTACATGTGCTGGAATTTGTTGGGAGGAGGAGAGGGTTGTCTGTGTACATGAGGCAGTTGTAACATTGCCTCAAGATTCCCAGATTCACCAGCTGGACCGGAGAGGAGATTGACAACTGACCTTTGGACATGCTAGAATAGTATTGGGAATTCCTTTATAATTGAAAAAAGGGCCAATGGGGAACAAGGTACTCAAGGGGAGTTTGGGAGGGTGTAGTGCTTTTAATTTTTTAGTGCTGACTTATATAATTGCTTTAGTTAGCAAGTGCCAGGTAACTTAAATGCAATGTGTTACAAGTAACTTAAATGCAAAAATGACAAACAGTTACTTTCTTTCAAATGAAACAAGGAAATAAGTACAGTAAGCAATGCAGATATCACTAGGGATCCAAAGAAGCGCTGAAAAGCCGTGTTTAGGTGGAATTAGCATTTCAGGGAAATAACAAGCATACAAACAAAGCTAGATTCAGCAGGCCTGGATCTAGTCTATGCTACAGCAAACAAGGTGTACCAATTTCAGTAAGAAACAGTTCAAATATGCAGGCACTATAAGCCTCTAACCAGAAATTCCCAGCTCAGAAGGGCAGAGTCCAGCCTCTCCTACCACAAGAGTGCAGACCATGAACCTTCTTAATGTAAAATAACTGGCCTGAAGCTCAAGTGCTTAAACCAGAACTAATACACTTTTAGAATAACAGACACTGAGCCCTCAATCAGCAGTTCCCAACTTAGAAGGATGTAAGCTACCTGTCCTGCCACCACAGTGCAGGTCACAAACCTTCCTAATGTAAAACAACTGGTCTGAAGCCCAAGTGCTTAATCCAAAAGGCTTAGAATGATAGCGACACTTTAATCAAGTTACTACCAAGCAGTAATAAATACAATTGAATACTTTAAAGAATGCCTGATTAGTGCTCAAGTTATACAAACAAAGCTAGATTCAGCAGGCCTGGATCTAGTCTATGCTACAGCAAACAAGGTGTACCAATTTCAATAAGAAGCAGTTCAAATATGCAGGCACTATAAGCCTTTAACCAGAAATTCCCAGCTCAGAAGGGCAGAGTCCAGCCTCTCCTCCCACAAGAGTGCAGACCACGAACCCTCTTAATGTAAAATAACTGGCCTGAAGCCCAAGTACTTAAACCAGAATTAATACAATTTTAGAATAACAGACACTGAGCCATTCGACCATCATGTAGCGGCAGTGGTCAGAAAAGCCTTTTACTTGGTTCATCTCATAAGTAATGGGATTGCATCCAGGAAAAAATGGGGTTATTACCTCTCTATACTCCTCCCTCATTAGACCAATAATTGAGTATAATGCCTCGTTTGGTATGTAACTCTCCAAACATCTGCACCAACTGGAAAGGCTACTGAAATACCTCACATAGAGAATCCATGGCCTCCAATACCTGTCCTGTGTGGACAGGCTCAAATCACTGTCACTCTATTTGGTATCATACAGATTGCTCAGTGGTGATCTGTGTCTCACTTACAAGGTAATCTTGGACCCTGCCCTACTAAAGATGTTGCATATCCAGAAGTCTAATTCCTCACGCATTACCCACTCAAAAGGCCTGAATCTAATATGTGACATCAACAAAATCTGCTGGAGAGACAGGTTTGCCTCCCACACGCTGATGAGGGGATCTGAAACCACAAAGTTATCCCAGGAGATCCATCTGTGTCCCTCGTTGACAGGGATGATAGGGGCTGACTGAGGTTTCTTTTTGGGGATAAACTCTTGGCTAGGCTTGTAAGGGCCACATGGCCATTAAGCTAGTAACCTTCCATGATCCCATGATCCTATATGAAAATACTTATTTTAGAACTTTAGCCTTCTTGCCCTAATCTGGGAAACCCACTCAGCCAGTTGGTTAGATCTGCACTTCTGCAGGTCATTATACCTGTGCCAAAACTGGGACCCAGAGCAGATGATCCCTGTCAGGGATGATGACTGGTCATTCAAGTCCTGCTAGATGTCATTGTTCTTCCACTCAGTGCAGCCACTGCATTTCTAATTTTCTGAAAGTATGACTCCTGCAAGATGTAGACCATAATCTTAGTCTCTTTATTGGACTAGATTGGAGTGAAAACTCATGCTTTTACAGGTGCTGTGATTCTTAAAATTGCCAAAACCAAAGTGAAGAATGTAGCTGCAGGGATGTGGTTCAGAGGGTGAGAACCACACCCGCTAATATGTGAAATCACTGTACCAAATCCATACAGCTATGTAGTGATTTTACACATGGAAGTGATATTTTTGGCAAGTTATATTTACCAATTGTATTATAAAAGTGGCATGGCTATCTATCTATATATATATATATATATATATATATATATATATATATATATTTATATTAAGTCTTTCGGCTTTTCAACGAAGGCGCTCCCATTCATGCTCGCACCTATCTGCATGTCTTTAACGTCACTCAATCATGGGGAGGACATGCAGACTCCACACAGAAGGCACTCCAGCCGAGAATTGAACGAGAGAACCTCTTGCTGTGAGGCAACAATGCTAACCGCTGCACCACCACGGCAGCTATACATATATATATATATATATATATATATATATATATATATATATATAGATATATATATATATGTGTGTGTGTGTGTGTGTGCGCAGATGATATTGGTTTGGTTAAGAGAAAACAGTCATCACTGTATTACCTTTATCATGATTAAAAAGAGTAAAGTTTTCACCTGAAATCCATATTTCTCATTAACATACATTCAGATCTTATGGAAGCATGAGATATGAGATCTGCAGTAGTGATTAAGGTAATCCTTTCATCATTACTACTTTGTAACTGAAGCTTACTAATAACATGCCCAGTTAGCGATTCTTTGGTTTAATTACACTAATTTACTGTTAGGATGTACAAAGGTGAGTCTTATTATTAAGGATGGCTGTGGATTAGGATTCATTAAATTCTAAGTTGCATACTGACTTAGTCCAGTTTTCTTTGAAAATGCTGTGCAGTGATTAAGTTGCATTTGGAAATGCTATACACTGCTGCTTGTTCCAGTGGCCAGCAAGGCTCAGTGCAGCTTGTCCACAACTACCCAAAGGCTATCTATGTCTATATGACCAGATACACATTCATGTACTACTACTATTCATAGAGATCAGCACAAAAGACCTTAATTTGCATACAAAATGTGTAAATTAGTCTGAATTCTTATTAGTAACTGATGTACTTATCTCTGACCTGTCTGGATTGTCAGCAGCTGCTGTGGGAAAGTTCAAATATTTTAAAGTAAGCTAAAAACAACTTTTTTAAAACTGAAGTTAATATTATATGCCGTTGTTATAAGCTGTTGGTAAAGACAGTAGTGATAATGGCAGGAATTGTCATTTACTACAGCTGAGAATCCATGGGAGTGTTATTTACAACGGCTGTTGACAATAATGTTATCATATTCATGAGACAGCCAGAGGACAATGGCACGCAGTTACCAAGTTCACACACTCCACAGCAGTTACATAACTCCACAGGAAATGATGCTAGATCACAAAGTCAAGTAAACAGGGACATTACACTGAGATTGCACAGGGAGAGAACCCATGAACTTCATCACTAGTGTTTCCTCAGGAACAACTTCTGGAAGATGCCACCACTGTAACACCTGTGCAAAAGGGTGCCAGGTGCAGGCATATGTCACAGCTACCTCCAAAAATCACAAAATGTATCTGCAGCTCAGCCATTAATGTCCTGTGACATTGCTCGGGCTCAGTCCACTGCCACAGAGAGTCAGGTAGAGATGACTAGAGTACTCCAGGGTGTACATAAGGATTTGCAACACTACATGAAGTGGTAGACAGTAGATATAATGCCATAGGCACACTCATGCAGTGTTGGGACACACACAACAGCCATGTTTGCCTCCATACGTACATAGTCAGAACCCAACAGACTCACATAGGAGTCGGTTATAGTTGTGGAAAAGGATATTGTACTGTCTGAACACGTGGAGGCATATCATTTCACACCACACGCTCTTATTAGAAAAGTACTCAAAATAGTGGACAAACCTAATACAACATAATTCATGCAGGCCTCATTAGCATTCATCTATATGTAGCATAATCTCTCATTTCAGGTCTCAGTAATGTAGCACAGTGAGATTAATGTTTGTAGGATCACCTGCATCCAGTAAGTCACGTCATAGCAACAAGTCAGTATCAAGCTCTCATGACAGCACTTCATCATTATCACAGGCACCATCACCCAGCCTATCTTTAGGGGAAATTGTGTATGAAACATTTTGACCTTGACCTACTGTAACTCAGGATTAGCACTGCAGTTCATCAGTGGGTGTTCAAAAGACTAATGTCTCTATTTAAGATCAAAAGCAATGTAAAACAAAATAATGTAGGGTATTGGGGGAGGGAAAGAAAATGTCTGTGTGCAATGTGGTTTGGTAATAAGAGGCTTTTCATCAGCATGTATTTCAGCTGAGTCGTGGTAATGCTTACAATAAAAGAAAAAATAAAGTGTGGGGAAAAAGATGAAGGAGGTAAGCTGCAGAGTGCATAGTTTAATACCATTAAGGACCCATTCATTATCATGAATGTTAACTGAGTAATAGTAAAGCTGACTGTTACTCAAATGATAATTAAAAAAAGCATCCATAAAAAGGAGTGAAATAATGTACAGTATTAACAGCCTAACACACAGTGGAAAAAAGATTACATGACTTAACAGTCATCCTGCCTTCAGGTTTAATACTGTTGCCAGTTCTGCCTCAGCACTGCAGAAATGATTCCTATTATTTCTGATGACACAAGGGAGTGTATCTATGTCATGACAAGAATTAATTAATCTGATGTGCACTAACTTAAAATAAAAAATTATATTTCTTATTTAACCTAACTGAAAGTGGAGAAACATACATCATAAAACAAAGAAATGTCATACATTTTCCTTTCCTGTACCAGGTATCAACTCATGTGAAATGCAAGTTGAAACATAGCACCAGTACATCCATAAATGGGTCTACTTTTCTTGATCAAAATATCATTATTTCGAACAAGAAAAGTTCAACCTCACTTTCACAAAAGTGCACTTCAATGAAAGTGCACTTTCGCGAATTCCAGTTCAGTGAACCGGCAATAAAAAGAAAAAGAACAGTTAAAACTCTGTTTTGCAGGGAGGCAAGCCACCCTGCACCCCCCATCCCCCACACCCCCGCTACATTATATATACTAACTCTGAGATCGCACTACAGTGGGGAAACAGGTATATTCCCTTATCCCCAGTGTAGTGCTCTGTTTTATTTTTATTTCCAGTTCACTGAACCGGAATTCACGAAAGTGCACTTTCGCAAAAGTGAGGTTGTACTTTTCTTGTTAGAAATAATGATATTTTGATCAAGAAAAGTAGACCCCTTTAAATATATACAATTTCTTTTACCAGTTTAGTCAAGCACGGTATTGTCCATTTAACATTACTGCAGTACATCCACACTAAGAGTCCCTAAACAAAACACATTCGGCAAAAGTGCAAAATGTAAACATTGCTTATATGATGCCATTTCTACTCACTGCACAGATCCCAGTGAACAGCCAGGTGTAACTGCTATCAACAGTAAATGTACATATACTGTATGAGTAATTCTACTGTGGAGATTATAAACACTTTATTTAAAGATAAGAAGAACTTTCTGATAAACAGTGGCAATAGACCACACACCACACAGCATATCCCACACATAGCATTTATCAGTTATACTCTATGTGTTTTTTATAAGGTGGAAGCACTAACCTGAATGCCATCGTACATAGCTGTGGACTAGACACTGCCTCTTTACCTGCACAGCTGTATATAGTGCATGAGCCTGCTTCTTGGGGTCCCTTAATACTGCTGACAGCTGTCCACCAGCACTATCGCCAGTCGTGGTAGGATCTGCATTGGGAGCTGCAGCGTCATCATGGAAAAGTTCACCACCACACTGGTACATAATGAAACATGTCCTGCATGCAGTAGCTGGGTCATACTGAAGGGCACCCCAGATGCATCCCGGCAACAAAAACAGGCTTTCAGTGGGACAAACCCTCTCTCAATGACAATCTGTGTCTGAAACAGGGCAGTGTTATGCCTTTCTTCTGCAGCTCACATCGGATTCTTTACATTTATCATAAGCCGGGGCTCCAATGGACAGACTGCATCATCTGGAAAACATTAAAAAATAAGAAAAAAGAGAGAGCCACAACAAAGGAAGGGCTGTTCGTAATAAGCAATGCATTTTACTACGAATAACTATTTAGATGATTAAAACAAAAATTTCAACTTACCAACAAGGTAACCATAGTTCATCTTACCATGCAGGAAGAGACAGTAGAGTAACATGCACTTCCAGGATGCTGGGCCAACATATTGGTGATGTAACCACATGTATCACACAATACCCAACAATTAAAGGAATGGTAGCCCTTCTTGTTCCAGTACTGATTCTTCTGTGGACCTGGTGGGGCCCTAATGGCAGCATAGGTGCAATTTGTTGCATCAAGCACTTCAGTGAAATGTTCCATCTCATAAAAGTCACACATGATTTGAGCTCAGTCCTGAGGTTATTCCACAAAATAAATGCCATGGGGACACACGTGCCAAGAGTGTATTGAGGAACTGCTGAAGTATCCTCAAGGTAGAAGCCTGAGTGTGTCCCCAGTCTTTCTTAGGAAGGTCTCCATGGCAAGTATAATGTGGGCTATACATATTTTAATATCCACAGGTACTGGAAGGCCATGCATTCTCCCAGTTCCTATCTGTAGGCCATACATACTCAATAAAGCCATTAAAATGTTCCTGCCCACTCTAAATCTATCCAAAATTTCCTGATTATCAAATTTATAGTGTATTATTCTTTTCTTGTATTTTCACCTTCTTGGCCAGAAAGTACTGCTGAGTGCCTGTGGTTTTGGCTCAGACAAGGCAAGCAGTTTATACTGGGCCTAAAGCTAGGCTGGCAGCAGCAGCAAGCATTTTCACCAAATGCCAAGTAGATAGAAAAGGAGCAATTTTGCCTTTTATAACACATCTGCTGATGGTGTGGAAACGTAAAAAATTACAATGAATTCTGAACAGGAAGGGAGGGACATATTAGCACAGAAAGTTCTACATCCTTTTTCATTGGAATCTCATTAGTGGTTCATTTCCACAAGTTTATTTGAGGCTACTGTTTGTGAGCATGAATATACTCTATAAATCTTGCCTTGGCTGCACGGTTAGTGCACATTGTCATTACACGTAAGCAGAATGAGTAGGAATACCACCCTAATTCTGCATATGTATTATCTAAGCAAACGTTATGTAAAGCACGCATGTCTTTTTCACAAAACACAGCTTACCCAAATTAGTTCAATTTATTAATTCACAATGCTTGAGAGAAGTGCAACAATACAGATAGCCACAGACTGATGACTAGTGATAAATCTTCTAGATGTGCAAGTAGTTCAGAATGTTCAAGCAGGTGACACCAAATGGTATTTATTCAAATTAAATTATCACATCCCAGGTTAGGTAAAGAGGGGTGATAGTTAACTGCATCCAGTTTCTCATATCCTCAGCTACAAAACAGATTTTTTTTTCTTATAAGCATAGAGCAGTAAAATAAATAAAACACCATGCTACATAGTTCAAGATATTTTTCTTCTGTTGATATAAAGAGGATAGTAAACCAACTCAGTTTGCTAATTTTTAACAGACTATGTTTTTTACAAAAATACACTACACATCAAAGCACACCTGTTTAGTTGTAAAACATAGGAAAGAAATGACATATTTTGTTCTTTTTTTCACATTACCATGGTTTTGTTCCAACGGTGCTATTTTGACATTTTGGATCAAATTATTTTTTTTGTGCTTGTTATGAAAGATCAGTACCACTAACTAATCACTAATCCTTCAAAATGGAACAGCACCTAGTCATGAGGATACTTGTGAAAGGTACTTCATAACAGTAAGCATATTCCGGTTACTCTATGAGAATACTGCTTACAATAACAAACAACTGAAGAAAATCTGAAGAGCTGTGAATTCATTGCAATATATACTTCTGTGAAATAGTGTAGACAATCTTCTAATGGTCATTCTGTTGTGCATCTTAGTATAAAAACATTAGTAAAAGAATCTTTTCATACTTAGATGGTTATACACCGAACAAATAATCTTCTCTTAGGTGCCTGTTCCAGAAAACTATAAAGCTGAATCTTTTAAAATAATTGTTCTCATGCATGTTTTTCTTAGAAATGATTTCACTTTGCAAACTGAGATAGTGGTTAGCCTGATTTTAATGCTGAAACCAATTATTATTATTTGTTCTTACATCATTTCAAAACCTTTTTATTATCCTGCACTCTACATATGTGCATCAGCTTATTCCCAAAGAGAAAGTAATCTTCAAAGTGAAAGTCTATTTTTAGGCATCCTGTGGCAGAAAGAAAAAAAAAAACGCACATTTAATATGGAAATGAAATGCAAGGCAGATGAATAATGCACATGCACAATGCATACCCCATGAAAAGCTTCAGTTTCCTCAAGCCCTCCCAGGTCTTCAGAGTGGTATAAACTATTCCTATCTATTAAATGTCACTTTTATTTAAAATACCTCAAGTAATTAACACTGCTGCATTTTTACCATGTATATATTTGATGCCATTAATCATCATCAGTATATAACAAGCAACTAAACTGAAATACACTGATAAATGTATTATCTGATTAACATTTCAACATCTCATGCCATTTATACTTATTGTTTTAACCTACTTAAACAGTTAAAATAAACATGAAATTGTACGTCATGAGCTTTACTTGTGTCTAATCATGCTAAGTACACATCAGTAGCATCATTGATTATTAGTATATTGTTAATAATTGAAAGAATAATTGAATAATTTAATGAATCACAAAGCCATGTAGAGAAACTCCAAACAAAATTAAAAAACAGACATAGGAGCCTAAGAGACCACACTTTAATGAATTTATTTAGCACTTTTGTCAAGTACCCAAACTTCTTCAGAACCGAGATCAATTCAAATGCACTGGCTTGTAAATATTAACTTTACTTCACATGACCAAAAATGAATTAAACAAATCAATTATCTACTTAAATAAAACTTATACTAATTTATGAAGTTAGAAATTCCATCTAGCCCAATAAAGTGCTGAATAACTAGAAGCACTTCTATTACAGTACAATTAAATACATACTAAAATTGTAAACAACATTATTTAATCATATGTTCAAATAAAAGGCAGTTTTAAGCATTAAGCATTAAGCATTAAGCCCTGGTATCATAGTCAAATTGGTTCTGAGTTGCCATTTAAGCTCCATCAATTCTAACACATCATCTGCACCCCCCCCCCGACAACTGAGATTGACTTGGTCAACTATATAAAACTCAAAACTGTGTTCACTATTAGTATCAAGTACTAAGGTGCCTGTATAATGTATTATGATTATCTCTCTTCTTTATGTCATATAAATGACAATAAATCATTGCTTTAAAATGTATAATTTTACCTATATAAAAACATGTACATTGTCGACACTGTACCACATAAACTACTCCAGGACTGAAACAATAAAATCTTCATCTGAGATTAACCATCCTGTACCCATGCACACTAAATACATGTTGTGGAAAAGTAATACAGAATTTAATATTGGATAAGTTATTATCAGAATTGGATAGGTTGGGACT
Organism: Protopterus annectens; assembly: GCF_019279795.1. Lineage (NCBI taxonomy): Eukaryota > Metazoa > Chordata > Ceratodontiformes > Protopteridae > Protopterus > Protopterus annectens. The sequence goes on from NC_056731.1 coordinate 1,938,219,627, forward strand.
TGAAACCATATATCTGCATGCATATGTTGAAAATAGATCTATTACCACCTGTAACATGATGTTCCATAACAATATAATAGCTATGAATGAAAAACTGTGCTGTGATGTGATTTATATAGATTTAGCTTTAGCATTTGACAGGGTCATACACAAAACACTGATTAATAAATTAGTACAACTAGATATTGATGTACTGTTGATAAGATGAATAGCTGCATGGCTTACAAATAGGACATGGCAAGTATCACACACCAACTGGACAGGTGAAATTATTGTTTACGGTCAGGGTGTCCAACAGGGCTCTGTCCCTGGCCCTTACTTGTTTAGATTGTATCTTTCAGAACTAATTTTGTCATCTGAGGTGTTCTACAGTCTATATGCAGGTGACCTGAATTTGGGTAAACTGATTACATGTGTTATAGATAAGGCATGTCTGCAAAAAAAAATTGACTAAATTGACCACTTAGGCACAGGAAAATAATATGCTGATAAATACATAAAAAAACTAAGCATATGAGATTTGGGAGACATAAATTGAAAGGTGAATATTTAGTACAGCACACAGTGATTGATTCATTTAAGGAAGGACCTGGTATATGGGTAGATCCAGCTATGAGTTTTTCTAATCAAATCAACCAATTAGTTAATGATAGTTATAGAACTGTAGGTTATATAAAAAGATTTATAAAGTTTAGGAAATCAGAAATGATGAAGTCATTGTTTGTTAGTTACATTAGACCCAAACTTGAGTATGGAATAACAATATGGAAACCTTATAAGAAAACAAGCATGAGTAAACTGGAAATAGTACAACATAAATATACCAAGGACATCCATGGATGTGAAAATTTAAGTTATTATGAAAGACTTAAATATCTGATCTTGTACAGCGTCTTATAGATATTTAAGAGGAGATCTTATTCAGGTATATAGGGCATTTAGAGACAACTTTCTCTGGGAATGTTTGGGGTTATCAAAAAGTACTAGAGAATCGTCAAACAACCTATGTAGAAGATTCTATAGGAATGAGAAGTGTACTAACTGGTTCTCTGAGAGAGGAGCTGATGCATGGAACATACTACAAAACTACATTAAAGCAAGCAGTAGTTATGGGAACAAGTGTTTTGATATATTGCCAGGCTAGAAAGGCATTAATGCCCATGCTTGAAATATTTGTATGTATGTATGTATGTAATATGGACACCTCCATAATAAATTTTCATTGATTACATTGTCCACACATTCTCATATAACCAAAGCTTTCATGTTGACTTGTTCTGTCTATAGTGACTTAAAACAAGTATCTTTCTTGTAGACCACTCTAGGTGAACGACCCACTATGTTTAAATGTTCCTGATAAACAGAAAAAAAAATGTACCAGTTCTTATATATACTGTTTCTTATATCTTTAAAATCAGGATTATAGGTTGGTGTCATAGCTTTACTATATCCACCCTGACTGTCATTAGGGGCCTTGTTAACTGCATACTGGGCACCTATCCATAAAAGGGGTAAAAAAAATTCCCTTTCTCCCTATTTAGTTTAGCTCCATGATAAATCTCATTCAACAACCTACTAGGATAACCACAAACCTCAAACATTCTTTTCAATTTATCACTTTCCTGAACAAACCTATCATCATGTGACACAGTTTGTGAGAGTCTCACAAACTGCCTCTTCACTGATTGAATGGATGCCAACTACTACAGTGTAGTTAAGAATTAGAGTACCTTAGTTTCCTATATAGATAAGATTCAAAACAAAACTTATTTCTGTTCTTCAAAACTGTGATATCCAAATAATTAATCTCCTCACTAGAAAAATTCATATTAAACTCTAGAAAACTGGTATAAGGGTGCAAAAATTCAAAAATTAATTTAGTTTGTCCAAGGTATCTGTCCAAAAATTATTATATCATGCAGGAATCTCCCATACAATGACCAATAATTTCTATACTGTGAAGGGAAGACAAAATTGTCCTCCCAATATGCCATAATAAGGTTAACAAACATAGGGGCACATGTAGCAACATCACAACACCTGAACATTGTCTAAAAATTTAAGCTTCAAACATAATAAAATTGTTGTCCAGGACCATTTCCATTAACATTGTTGTGGTTTTAATCTTACTGAGGTCCAAATCTGACTTCTTGCATAAAAAAAAATCATAAAACCACTCCAGTTCAATCTGGTGAGGAAACACAGAAAATAAGTCTTTTACATCAAAAGCGACAAAAATCAACTCATAATCATATATGTCATTCATGACCCTAGCTGAAAAATCCCAGGAGTCTTTGTATATATGTTGAATCCCTTTCACAACATCTTTTAAGGGCCAATCAATGTAACATGCAATGCAAAAAGTCTTAGAACATTTAGCATCCACAATAGGATGCATAGGGGGGGTCCATAATGTTTTTGTGTATCATCGGATCCCAAAAATCATAGGGGTCCTAGGTTCAATGACCAAGAGATATTCATAATCACCCCTTGACAAATAGCTGTTTAAAACCAGCTTCTCTAAACATGCATTAATTTTCCTGTATGCCAAATTTTTCTAGCTAAATGACACTTCCTTGTAAGTATCACTATATAATAAGACAAACATTTTATTAATATAACCATTCATATTCATAACAACCAACCCCCACCCTTATCGGCACTTCATAAGTCTGATTTGGTGATTGTTGATAATGTCTTTTAATAAATTCCACTCATCAGAAACTAAATTTCATACAAAAGTTCTTTTGTTCTTAATATTTTTCTAATATCATGTTCACATATTTTTTTCAAAAATAGATACAATAGGGTGCATAGGGGGTTGAAAGTACTAGAATTTTTACAAACATCCATAGAAGAAACACCTGCATTATCAGCTTTGTTAAAATAAAAGCTAAGATTCAATTTATGGGGAAATAATTTCAGATCCAAAGTACAGTCTCTAGTCTGACTTCTTCAACAGGAACAAAAGTCAACCCTTTCTTGAAGAGGTCTGCCCAAGAACTACTAATATTTATCTTGCTATAGTTGAACTTCTTGAAATCATGCCTAGTGTTAAAAATAACAGAGCATTGATTTATCTGTAGGGCTTGCAATTGTTCTTTCCCTTCCCCCTCAACTGTGTTTGATTTTTTACTCTCCCCGTAAAAACTCATCTGCCTCAGATACTGTTGTTTGGAATAACCAATGAATTGGTTCCTCAAACGTTCTGATCTCCTGACAGGGGAGAGGGGTAGAAATTCCTCCAAAGCGGCTTCATTATGTGTACTACTACACCTTTTGATGACCCCAGGAGATCTGTACCCACCTCAGTATGGTCTGTCTGACCTAAAACTGCATAGTCTAACCTTTTATTAGAAAAGGAAGGTGGTAATGGGTAAGATTTCCCCTATTCATAATCAAGTTTATCATGAAGTAGCTTTTTATTTTTCCTAACTTCAATTCATTAATTAATGTTGTCAACTTTAAAAAATGTACCCCAGTACTCATTATATTTTGTATTAAATAACAATGCTGTTGTCCACATTCATGACAGAGTTCACAAGCTCATCTATTTTTCTTAAATTGTCTTTAATCATTACCTCCATCACTTCACATCCATGCCGGTTGAACATCTGTAAAAGCTCAAAGTGTAAATCCGAATCACTAATAAGACCAGTAGGAAATTTCCATATTTGGAGGCCCTTTGAAACCCAGTTTACCTTAATGCACTCTTTAAGGTAACTGTCCCCAATTTGCAGCTTACGACATTTCAAAAGCCTTTCATAAAACACTGTCAGTATTGATCCAAAGTGCCACAATAATCATTGTCATTCATTATCTGCTCCCAGTTTCAAACTGCTGTTCAACCAATCCTGAAGAGTGCACCTAACTCACTGCGATGCCTGCCCTTCTCCTGAAAACTAATTACTGTTCCTAATCCATGCATCATTGATAGAAGGAATACTCATGTTGTCATGGGAACTATGACCTCTCTGAGCTGCAGTAATGAAGACTCAAAGGTGGAATCACCCAGTTCATTCAAAACTAAAGGAATCTGGCTAATACAATTTCCACCTGACTTCACTATTTGCTGTGATATCTGCTGTAGCAAGATGGTCAAATTATTGACTGACGATATAAATTCAGCCACAGCAGCATGCAGAAGTCCGTTGGTTCGATTAACATCTTCAGATGGCATAGTGGCAATATGAACAACTTGAAAATCACAAATCCATGTAAAGAAACTCAGAACAAATGTAAAAATCAGATGTAGGAGCCTCAGAGACCACGCTTTATTGAATTTGTTTAGCACTTTCATCCAAGTATCTGGACTTCTTCAGAACAAAGAATAATCCAAATGTACTAATGCATAAATATTAACTTATATCACATGACCAAAAAATGTATTAAACAAATCAATTATTTGTTTTAAGAGGAAGTGATTTTAGTAATTCAGCACTTTACTGGGGTAGATGGAATTTATAAATTACTATAAGTTTTATTTAATTAGATAATTGATTCATTTAATTATTTTTGTCACGTGATTTAAGTTAATATTTATAAGCCAGTGCATTTGGATTGTTCTTAGTTATGAAAAAGTCCGGATACTTGGACGAAAGCTTTAAATGAATTCATCAAAGTGTGTGGTCTCTGAGGCTCCTACGTCTGTTTTTTTACATTTGTTCTGAATAATTGAATGAATAAATAAACAAAAAAATACAATTTTTGTAGCTGCAAATCAAAAGCTTGAATATGTCTTAAAGAGGAACTTTTAATCTTTCAACCTATTTTTGCAGGGAGCAAACCAACAATTCTGATGATACTACAGCAACAAGACTGAAGCCCACAGGATTGTACTGCCTGGGAAATTAATTGAGTAGGACAGAAACTTGAACTGAGAATGTATATTAGATAACATACACGCACAAACACACACACACACACACACACACACACACACACACACACACACACACACACACACACACACACACTTAATTTTCAGACTGTCAAAATGGCTTCCTGTCCATGGTACAACTATTGGCTGGCTATATAACATCAGGGCATAGCTCTCAACCTCTTAGCACAAAAAATCTGGACAAAGCCAAAAATAATAGGTTGACAAATCCTCAAAAATAAGGACATATTTTAAATACTCCTTTTATAAACTTAGAAAGTTTCTAGAATAAAAGGTCTTGTGTTACTGTGCATTTTCTGAAAGATATGAAGTCTGGAACTCAAATAACTGTCATTATTTAGTAAACTCAGTCATCTCGGATTTGCCACAAAAATGCAAAAAATCACAAATTTTATGAGGAAAAGACCAAAAATATGAGGCAAAAGTCTGGACATTCTGCAAAAAAATTTAGATTTGAGAGGTATGCATCAGGGGGTTTAAGAGACACGTGCATAAATGTTACAGAGCTTAGGGCTTCAATTTCACTGTGCACTACAGATCTGTTGGATTGATGAGGTGATGCTCTCCCTCTGTCTGACAGGGAGATTTCATTATAAGGTTTCATTACCCAGCCAAAAAAACAGGAAGAAATTTATAGTAACATAGTTATCAGATAAAGAGAGAGATAGAGAGTCAAGAAATCATGGTCACTCCTCGTCAAAACATGTTTAGCAGATTCTGCTAGTCAGAATAAGTTGATAAGATACATAGTTAATGGGAAAAAGTAAAGAATATATATTACTTGAATGAGGCAAAACAATAAATAAATAAAATACAGAAATGAAAAATAATGAGTACTAGGGTCATAGATTAGTACAAGGCTAACTGCCCTTATGGGCTATTTTAAGCCTAGTCAATTACCCCATATGAGGATCAAAACCTGCATTTTGTGTCTATAAGGGAAACACCTTAACCATTATGCCAACCTCCCTATAATGATGCTATGCGCAGAAAGGTACCTGAACTATTGGCAGTGATGGAAGAACATTTCCTTGACATTGTGACAGTCACAGAAACATGGTTTACAGACAATGCATGGGATGCAAATATACCACAGTACAAAGATTGTAGGAAGGGCAAGATGTAGGAAATCAAAATTAACAAAGCATACAAGCGGCGATGGAGGAGACGTTGTAAGTCACAATGATGGGTAACCTGTATAGGGGTCATACAGAGAATTCTGCCTCATGGAAAGGAAAAAACAGCAAGAAAATAACAGTGCTTTCTTATGTTGACAAACAAGGAGAAAGTAATTTCAATATGAGACTTTAATGCGTTATATGTAAATTGTATAGATTGGCAGCAGACACACCTAATAGCAAAATGATTCTTGACAGCCTACAAAAAGTATGTCTCTCACAGATAGTAATGAATTATATTCAAAACAGGACAGTCTTGGGTCTGGTGTTCTCAAAAGCAGAGAAGACAATGAGATCTCTGCACTAGAATCATGCAGTAATTTGGAAATGTGTTCTTTGATGTGGTTTGCCAAATACACTGAAGGGCCCGCACTTTATGAAAGCAGACTTTTGAAAAGTATAGGAAAAAAATATTAATACGTGTGAAGATAATTAGGAAAAACAATGCATTATAACTGCTATTACAGAAACTACAAACCTATGTGTGAAAGGAATTAATCCAACAGAAGAAAAACAAAACATGGTGATTACTAAAGATTACCCTATGAACAATCAGTATAACAACCATTTGAGAGAACTATCCTGTACATTCACCCAAATATGCTAAAAAAAGTTGTTTTTTCTGTTTTTTTTTTTTTTTTTGTGGCAGTGAGAGAGAAGTCTCATTGCACTCCGGTGCTCCTAATGTGCATATACTAACACAATAGTCACAAAGCAGTGAAGAAAAGAAGTCTTTTGTTACAATGCACAGTAGTTCCATGCAAACAGTGATTTCACAGTCCCTACAGTGCAATAGTACTAATACTACACAATTATTATTTCCAAACTGAGCATGTTGTGGTCTTTTTATATTTTGGATTTTTATTCACATTCAATTATAAGCATTTAATTTTCTTAATGGACTTCTGATCTGCCTTTGGTTAAGAGTTCTTTTTGCTTCAGACTGGTGAAGAATTGGCCGGGATGCCTTCTTCATGTGAGGTAACACATTTCTGTACATCTTTGTGCCTCTTCCTTCTTACTTTGCTTCAAACTCTTTGGAATGCACTTGCGACATCTTTGGTTTCTCCTGTACAACGCATTATTTTCTCCTTCAATTGCAGAAAACCTTGGTTCAGCTAGCTGGACAATTACTACAGCTTCAGATTGCTGATCCTAAATTTTGACAAGACAATGGTTTCTCATTCTGTCTCCTTTCTACAATTCTGTCCATCTTCTGGAGTGCTTACAAAAGTAATACATCTGCATTTGTTGATGTTTTCTAACAGCTATTTTATTTTGCTTGATTCTCTGCATTTGTAAAGCTGCAGGCTTTAGTAATTTGCCTTTTAAACTTTTTTTTCCATTAGTAGCTAAGCTTGTGAATGCTTCAAATTCTGCAATGAAGTATTCCTATATTCCAAAACTGCAAGATAATTATCCAGTAACTGCTGCTAATAGTTTCATTGTTTAGATAGTTCTCTCCATGTGGCCATTTGATATATTCAGGTTTAAATACCTTAAATTCTGTACCTGTCTTCAGTATGAGAACATCTATCAGGTCTTGAGAAGAGAAACTTCAGTACAGTTGTCACATTGCCACTTGCAGCATCCATTACTTTAATATCGTCAGGATATATTGAATATAGAGAGATATATGAACTATAGCATAATTATATTGGAACATTTAAGTGACCACACAGCTTAGGGTTTGCCAGATACCATGTAAGATAATATCTTTTGTTCATCAGCTGTTGCTATGCTATATAATACACATATCATGGTTCTGCTTTGATTTGTCTGTGCTGACATTCTTATTTAATACATACAATCTCATGCTCTTTCCTTGCACTTAAATATTCCAAGATTTGACTCATGTATTCCTGTTTGCACCCTGTCTCCCAGCTAGATAGAACAATCTTGTCAACTTTAAACATTAAACCTTGGATACAACATATTTCCTTGGAGGAAAATAACAGAAGACTGGATTTCCTTTCCAAATGACAATTGTTTTCAGGCCAACCTTTCATTGTCACTTAGTTCTCTAAATGCATTTCTACATGAATGCCAGTATCACCACATTCTTGAATTTCTTTTTACTTTTAATTCTGTCATTGGAAACTACAGTTGTTCATTTTCTTCTAGTAAACATGCTGTACTCAGTATATCTCTTCCCTATGTAGACTGTGTTTTACTTTCAGGTCATATATGTGTAGGTTAAGCAACACCGTCGGCATTCTCAGAGGTCTCTTACACAAAGCTGTTCTCTACAAGATATGCAATGATTTATAATCTGTCATTACTTCTACTTCTTTGTTATATTTTTGCAGAATTTCTCACATCCATGCACTGTTTTTTTCTATTTCAGCATATCTTCTATGTGCATCTGTGAATGCTCTAAACAAATGGTCTCTATTCTTGCTAACTCTATTGATGGCTTTAGTGGAGGGCCAAATACCTTTGGAAGGAGTTCATAATTTAGTGCTAGGTGGAACAGCTTTAGAATTAAAGTTATAATAGTTCAGTGTAGATGTTCACATTACTAGTCTTGTAAGTGTTTTGAAGGAAGAAGATATAGAGTCCCTTCTTGAAATCTTGAAGCAAAAAAGATTTATACAGATTATGTATCATTCTCTGATTGCTCACCTGAACTAATGCAGGTTGACAGAGTCAGAGCCATCCCTGGCATTCATTGGACATAAAGCTTAAAGGCTCATTCACTATCAAATGGCATGCACACCTACAAGCAATGTTGAGGATTGCCAGTTCACCTCTGGCATGTCTTTGGGATGTGGAAAGAAAGCAGAGCACCTAGAAAAGTCCACATGAACATTGGGAGGGTGTGCAGATCCTACAGAGAAAGTAACCCAGTCAAAAGACCAAGCACTGTGAGGCTGCAATGCCATTTTAATGACTGATGGCTACTGGATAGGCAGCTTTTGAACCATTGAAGGGTGGGCTGAGAGAGTCATAATGAGGACATTTGAAATAGACGTTTGCTGTGACAAATTGTGTCAAAGGTTTTAGATAAGTCTAGAATAAGGAGGAGATCTGTTTGCCATTATCTCTAGCATTGTTCAGCATATCTATATAGGGTAGAAGTGCAGTATTATTATTATTATTATGGGAAGGAAGGAAGGAACCTATGTTATGTGGGAGATAGTTCTTCCTTCAGGAGATAATTTAGAAATTATTTTTGAATACACTTTTCAAGTATTTTGGAGAGGGCGGATAAGATTTCTACAGGTCTAAAGTTATTAATGTCTGTTGAATTTCTTCCTTTGTGCAAAGGGATACTGTGTGACTTTTTTCAAAAAGAGAAGGAATGTGGGATTTCTGGATTGACCTATTTATAAGAATTGAGACAAGATAAGCAATTCTATCAGCTGCTTTTTTTAAAGTATTCACTTAGAAGGTCATCAGCTGAAGCAGAGCATGGTTTAAGTTTGTTTACGTGTATCTTTATATATAGAAGGTGGGCACAGGTTTGAAGGTGAAAGTTAATGTGGTGATACTTGGCTGCAGGGAAGGGGTTAGGATTAGATGTTGGGGAATCCTTAGTTAGAGGTGCTATACTATCTATGAAATAAGAGTTAAACCATGTTGCAGTTTTGAAAGATGAGTTATTGCGAGACAGGCTAGAGTTGAAATTATGGCCATGATGCAAGATTTCTTTAATGGCTGTCCAGACTTTTTTAGGGTCATGTTTACTATTATTTCTCAAAATTATTCTAGTATGTTTGTTTTTTAGTATGATTGCAAAGTTTTCTGAAGTTCTCAATACATTGTAGTGTTTTATATTTTTGCCAATTTTTCTATGATTTTTTTTTAATATCCTACATTAGCAGTAGGGAACAGGTGGAGGAGACCCTGGAGAGGTGGAGATATGCTCTAGAGAGAAGAGGAATGAAGGTCAGCAGGACTAAGACAGAATATGTGTGTGTGAATGAGAGGGAGGATAGAGGAATGGTGAGGATGCAGGGAGTAGAGGTGGCGAAGGTGGATGAGTTTAAGTACTTGGAATCAACAGTTCAGAGTGATGGTGAGTGTGGAAGAGAGGTAAAGCAGAGAGTATAGGCAAGATGGAGTGGGTGGAGAAGAGTGTCAGGAGTGATTTGTGACAGACGAGTACCAGTAAGAGTGAAAGGGAAGGTCTACAAGGGGGTAGTGAGACCAGCTATGTTATATGGGTTGGAGACAGTGGCACTGACAAAAAGGCAGGAGTCAGAGCTTAACGTGGCAGAGTTGAAGATGTTAAGATTTGCACTGGGTGTGACGAGGATGGACAGGATTAGGAATAAGTATATTAGAGTGTCAGCCCAGGTTGGAAGGTTTGGGGACAAAGCCAGAGAGGCAAGATTACATTGGTTTGGACATGTGCTGAAGAGGGATGCAGAGTATATTGGGAAAAAGATGCTAAAGATGAAGCTGCCAGGTAACAGGAAAATAGGAAGACCTAAGATAAGGTTTATGGATGTGGTGAGAGAGGACATGCAGGTGGTTGGTGTGACACAGCAAGATGCAGAGGACAGGAAGAAATGGAAACAGTTGATCTGCTGTGGCAACCCCTAACAGGAGCAGCCGAAAGAAGATCTTACATTAGCATTCCACTGTCTTTGGCTATCCAAATTGCATTATTTGTTTTTAGTCACTTCCTTCTAGGAGGTATAAGGCCATTTAGGATATTCAGGAAAGTTGTAGTGATTTAATTTAAAGCATCATCTAAGTGGAGGATTTTTAGGAAGTTCCATTTAATAGATGATAAGTTAGTAATGAACATTTCTGAGTTCAACTTGGAAATATTGGGTGCTGTTTTTAAACATGCTGTTTAACTGGAAGTGTGAGATGTCTGGTTGTATAAATTGGGAAATGATAACTGAGGCAGTCACACATTGTACCTGAGGTGGTCTATTTGCTAGGGTCTAATTCTAGGCTCCAGTCTAATAGGGAATTTGATGTCTTGCTATTATGTGTGAAGCTATTAATTATTTGTGTGAAGCCGAATAAATTTATGCTACATGCCGGGGAGTTAGAGTTTCTGTCCAACCAACTGACATTCACATCACCTAGTGGTATTATTTCTTGTGGAATTATCATGGATATCCAATGTAGGATATCTTCCATTATAACTGTATTGTCGCCAGGAGGGATGTGAAGAGCAGTAATACATATTTGTTTAATTTCGGAAAAGTTATAAGAAGCTCTGGTGAATTGAATTTTGGTAGCCGCTTGTAATGGAAATGTGGCAGTTGCTGGGAAATATTAAAACAATAACACCATATTTCCTCTTTATATGGTCTTTATAGATTATATTATAACCAGGATGTATAATTTTGGAGTTATTTATGCTGGTTTTGACCCAAGTTTCATTTACAGTTAGAATATCAGACTTATTTTAGGTAATTCAAGCAGGTAGTTCAGCAATTTTATTTCTTATGCTTGTAACATTTATGGCAGTAAAAGTTAGATTACCAGGGTTGGGAGTTGACATTTGTAAGGTTACAGCAGTCTGTAGAATGGAATTGGCTTGATGTTCATTGTGATAAGTGGGGCTAGGATTACGGTGAATGACTCCTCCTAGAAGGATTTTAGTATATTGGGGAATTACTGATTCTTGTTTTGTTTTTTGGAGAGTATTTTTCCACCTAATTTTTGTTTTGTTTTGTTTTGTTTTTATGCTGAAATTGAGTTAATCAGTCTATATTTGGAGCAAAGTTGAGTGGTGTCTTTAAATATGTTTGGTGTGATATGTGGAGAATGTAGGGAATACACTGTAGAATATGTGGAGAATGTAGGGAGGAAATATGAATATGTGGTTGGGAAAGAGTTGGAGATATGTTGAAAGCTATTACAGAGTCATGGTAGGATGGCCCAGAAGCAGGAGAAGAGTAGACAGGCTGAGTAGTAGCATAATTAAGTAAAGCGATCTGTATGTTATAGTTGGCATGTAGTGGAAAAGTAGAGATCAAAAAGGAAAAAGAAGTTACAGGATAAAAGGACATTAAGCAGTGATAGAGTCTGAAAGCTGATAGAGGGTAGGTGAGAAAGAAGTATTTTCTGTGTAGGAAGAGAGGCTATCCTAGTATCTTCTCTGGAATGTAAGGAATAGGCAGTTTAAAGGGCTAGTGTTTGAAAATGTAGGTAAAATAGAAAAAAGTGAAGTTTTATTTGGGAAAGTAGAAGATGCAATGTAGAATAGATATGCAAAGCAGTATGAGAGGTAGAAATGTAGCTGGGAATGGTGTTAAAAGATTAAATGGAAGTTGAAAATTGGCTAAAAAGAAACAGGAGTATTTGCATTATAGTAAGGTTGTCTGGGAGGGTTATGAAACAGGCATCACAAGTTTAATGTGTGTGTTGGAAGTACAGTAGTAGAATAAGCCAGTGTGGGTAAGAATTGGGGGTAGGGTAGGGAAGCACAGTGATCTTCCACCCACAGGTCAAATTATAACAGAGAATATCCATTTACTGATGCATATTCATTGAAACACACATGCACACATATGCAGAGCAGTTACAGCCACTTTGTTGATTGAATACATCTGCCCCTGTTCCAAATCAACCTAACTACCCCTGACCTACTAGACCTAGCCAACCCCTACCCCCTCTCTACCTTTCCGCTACATAAACTCTTCTATACCTCCTCCTTCCCCCCACACCTTTCCTCCCCTTTTGTTCTACTTTACCCTACCTTCCTCTCAGTCCCTCTTCTCCCCTCCAAAAACACAGCAGCCTAATACATTGAGTATTAACCACAACTGTTAAGCTTTCTGTCATCAAATCAGCTGCTGGTCCTTCTAATGTACATCAGCTAGCCTATACTTTCTTTTAATCTCTTTTCCAAACTTCCACCTGCAGTCTACCTAAAAATCCCGGTAGACCTACTTTCAATTATGTACCCTACACCTACCTAAAAGGATTGTATATAGATTAAATAACTGAATTAACCCATATCTCTGTACCTCTTGCAAAATTACTGTTGTAAATTATCAACTGCCTATATGCAAACAATGATCAACAGCCTATATGTTAATAGGAGTACCTTTGTAAGTTTGTAAGCTACATTCCTACATTTAAATGTAAATGTAAAGATCACTGTACTGTACTATGTCAAATATTTTTACTTTCTGAATCTTTTCTCCCAGGACTTCCACTGAAAATTAGTTTCTGACCCAGTTGGACTTTCCAAGTCAACAAATGTCAAATAAATAAATACACTTCAGATGTCTCATTGAGGTGAAATTAATGAAACAAAATCATGGAGCATTTCTCCCCGGGCCTCCGCTGAAAACAGGCTCTGTGGAATCTAGTCAGACTTTCCAGGTCAACAAATGTTAAATAAAATAAATAAAAATAAATAAAATGCAAGGCATTGCAACACCCTCCATACCTCTTAACTGTATATGATTTTATAGAATATCCCTGATTTTGATGCATATGATTGACTGTTGCTCTTAACTAACACATAATATGCAGAGCAGTTACAGCCACTTTGTTGACTGAATACACTTCAGGTGTCTCATTGTGATGAAATGAATGAAACAAAATCATAAAATGCAAGGCATAGCAGCACCCTCCATGCCTCTTAACTGTACCTGATTTTACAGAATATCCCTGATTTTGCTGCATGTGAATGACTGTTGCTCTGAAGTAACACATATATGTCTAGCTGTATATATCCATATTGTTTTATATATATATATATATATATATATATATATATATATATATATATATACACACACACACACACACACATATATATATATATATATGGATCTACTTGTTTTCTTGTTTTCAGCGAATGCCGTTTCACCGAAAAGGGACATTTGCAAGTGGATTTACGCGAAAGTGCATTTTATCGAAAATGCACTTTCGCGTAAATTAGTAGCTAAAACAAAAACTAAATTATGTAAATAAAGAAAAAACATGCAGATTGCATGTTAACTTAGTTGTACATCCATACTGAAGAAAAAACCAAACCAGGAACAAAGTAGACCAGCAAATCGACTCAGGAAGCATAAACCAGAACAAACGCCAAAGACCACACGAGTTTACCTAGGTTTCGTCTTTAATCAGACTTCTTCAGAATACAAATGATAAAAAACACACCCTTTTTATATGTAACACATAGAAATTACATCACCAAATTAGTGGAACAAGTAAAATTCCTTTCAAAATAAAAGGAACACTAACCACAAGGTTAGTAACTAATAAAAACCATTAAGAAAACACTAAAAACATGTCATAAAACCAGAAGGATGTAAACTGTGTAAATATTGTACAACTAAATGTTGTAAAGCTGTATACATACACTAATAACTTTTATCCCAAAATATTCTTAAATTTCAAAATAGGCATAATACTAATACAGTCGTTAATGCCTGGAAACACTAGAGCATTCAGTTTCAATTGCCATTTCATTTCACAAATGTCTAAGTGTACTTCAAGCACTCTACCCTGTGTGTCAACCAATATCTGCTGTATAACACTAAATTTAAAAGAATGACCCGTGTTCAACTCAATATGCCTATATAAAGCATTAGTCTTCTTCCTTAATCTTCGCGTAAATTAGTAGGTAAAACAAAAACTAAATTATGTAAATAAAGAAAAAACATGCAGATTGCATGTTAACTTAGTTGTACATCAACGTTTAGTGTTGATGTATAACTAAGCGGACTGTTGTTGAGATCGTAGTACAGTGGGGATGAGGGAACATTCCCTTTTCCCCACTGTAGTTCAATCTCAGAATGCGAATATCAAAGTAGGGGGGTGTTGGGGACACAGCCCCCCACATGGGGGGGGGGGGTGCAGGGGGTGTTAGTTTTGTTTTTTGTTATGGATTTACACAAAAGTGCGTTTTTGTTGAAACGCACTTTCGTGTAAATGCATTTGCGGATTTATGTTTTAGTGAAATGCAAATTCGTTAGAATGCAGTAGATCCATATATACATATATATATATATATATATATATATATATATATATATATATATATATATATATATATATATATATATATTTACATTTGGGGATCTACTGACTTGGTCAAAATCCTATATTATCGAATCTCAGTTTGTCAACACTTAAAATACTGAACTCCCACTTCATCAAAGCAGCAGAACAACAAAGATCTTCCCAGGGTAAGTAACTACTTACCCAAAAAGAAACAAAGCCCAAACCACAGCATCCCTGCACCCCCCTCAACTCCCCTAACTAAATATACCAATTCTGAGATCACACTACAGTTGTGAAAAGGGCAAAGTTCACCATCTCACACAACAGGTTACTTAGCCTGGGAAGATCTTTGTTGTTCCGCTGTTTTGATGAAGTGGGAGTTCGATATTTTGAGTGTCGACAAACTGAGATTCGATAATATAGGATTTAGACAAAGTCAGGTAGACCCATATATATATATATATATATATATATGTGTGTGTGTGTGTGTGTGTGTGTGTGTGTGTGTGTGTGTGTGTGTGTGTGTGTGTGTATGTGTAGATGGCATCCTGCATGCTATCTGTATTTGGTTTTACCAGTTCCTAGACATGAAAAAATGTAACAGATTTTATTTATTTATTTTATTTTACATTTGTTGACTGGGCTAGTCTAACTAGATATATGTCCATTTTCAGTAGAGGCCCGGGGAGATAACTCTGTGAAAAAAAAAACATTCATATATACAGTGCACATTACAGGTTAACACAGAATTATCAAAGAGGGCAGAATTCATAACAGTGCAAAATGCAGGTACAATACAAAATGCAGGTACAATACATAATATAACAAAGAAGGCAGCTTATTGTATATAATTATATTAATAAAAAGGTGTCACAATAATAAGTATCCACAGAAGATGTAAGTAAAATTATGTAGAAGGAAAAGGTTTTGTAGTTATTAAGGAAATTAGAACTTGTTAATAAGAAGTATAGGGTAGGCAGAGCCTAGTTTGAAGAGATAGCTGATTAGTCAGGGTTAGTACAGGGGCATAACCAGTGTGTTCTGAGGAAAAGTTTCAGTCTGGTTTTGAAAAGTGATATAGAGGAAAGTTCACTGGGAAGAAGGTTCCAGGATGTTCCAACAGTGTTAGAGAAGGGAGAGTCCCCAGCCCTGTTATTAGATTTAGACGTATTTACAAGAAGTTTATGTGATGATCGTAAGGTCTTCAGATTATTATAGCGGATAATGAGTGTAGACAGTATTGGAAGGTTGGTAAAGTGTCTTATGGGCAATGGTTAGTTGGTGGAATTTAAACAGATTCTGTAGTTCAAGCCATCCTAGCTGCTTTAGATTATAGCAATGGTGGGTTCTAAATGGGTTGCCTGTAGCAAATCTGGCAATGTTATTGTAGGAGATTTCGATTTTTTTGAGGTTATTCTTAGACAGAATAGTATATATGGGTGAGACATAGAGGAGTGTAGAGATTAGATGAGCATGAGCAATAGCTGTTTTGGCTGCTGGTGAAAGGAAGGGTTTGATCCTGTAGAGAGAGCCTAGTTTTTTAGTAACAGTTGTTATAGTATTATTGATATGGATGTTGAAGTTAAGGTTGTTGACTATGGTGATACCAAGTAGTTTGGTAGTTGGATCTGGAGATATAAGAGTACAATTAGTGGATGTAACTATGAAATCTATTGGAAAGGACTTATGAGTAGGAGTAAAAAGGAGAGGTTTGCTTTTTTGGGGGGTTCAAGAGGAGGCAGCGCTGTGTAAACAATTGTTCTACTGTATTAAACATCTTTTAGGTAAGGGAGTGAAGTTCAGACGTAGATGTGGCTGAGCATATAAGTGTGGAATCATCTGCATATTGTATGCATGTAGCCTGGGGGATTGCTAGGTGAAGGTCATTGATGTTCTTCTTTTGGCTTTTCCTGGTTAGGGGTCACCACAGCGGAAATCCGGTCTGCTAATGATTGGCAGTAGATTTTTACAGTGCCGAGATGCCAGCTCAATGCCCAACCTTCAACGAAGGCACACCCATTCACGCATGTCTTTTGAAGGAAACTCAACTGCGAGGAGGACATGCAGACTCCACACAGAAGGTGCTCCAGCCGTGAATCGAACAGGAGAACCTCTTGCTGTGAGGCGACAATGCTACCGCTGCACCACTGAGGCTCATCAGCAACATATTTAAGTATGCCTGAAAATTCTTTTTTATTAGCTCTCTTGCTAATACTACCATGTGATTTCTCCTGTCTACCTGATGAATCTGGGCACCTTGGGGCAATGCAGTAATTGCCTCATGTACACAGACAACCCTCTCCTCCTACCACCCAACACTACAACCTGTGAGAGATGCACTTATATAGCCAAACTGGAAGCAAAGCTCTCTTCACCCAAGACTGGACTAGACAGTCAAGAGGAGAAGGTAAACACTTGCACCACACCACACTCATCACATAGTCCCTCAAAACCTACACCACCAAAACACACACATAGAAACACAAAACACACACCTACATTCACAGAGGCTCTCAATAAAAACCTGCCCAAGCATCAGGGGCATCCAAAGCATAAACGCAAGCAAACTCCACCCCCCCAACACAACCCAAATGACACATAGCCCACAAACTCAGTGTGCCACTCAACCACAGCCCATAAGGCATAACAACGTACCCAACACTCTAGTCATAGGTGACTCTATAGTCAGGCACACTGATGTTCCACTCACTAGACTAAACAAGGAGAAAGTTACTGTCAGCTGCCTGTCAGGTGCCAGGATCCGCCACATAACGGATGCACTCAGATCACTCCACAATAAGTACAAATATGACACTGTCATTGTCCATGTTGGCGTGAATGACCTGAGACGTACCTTCTTGGACTACATGAAAAGAGACATGGAGGAGCTCTCCGATCTTGTATCCCAGGCAGGTATGACCCTAACCCTGAGTAGCAACCTGCCATCATGGAGAATGATATCACAGTACAAGGACAAAATGATTGACTTCAACAATTGGCTAAGCTTCTGGTGTCATTCTAAGGGGATCCAGTATTTGTCTGCCTGGGACAACATGATCGACAGACCATGATGCTTTGCCAGAGATGGCCTGCACCTGTCGTCCTTAGGATTCCGGATACTGGCTAAGGCTCTTGCCACCCCTATAGTGCCTTTTTTAGGCAAGGTTCAAATGACAAATTCACCACCGTAACAGGTACAAGCAAGCAAAATCTGAGGGTAATGCTACTCAAAGCTAGAAGTCTAAACCTCAAAATGCACTCACTCAAGGCACTCCTTAAAATGGAGAACATTGACATCTGTGCAGTGACAGAGACCTGGTTCAAAGCTCCAGAGAGCACCCCTGCATTACCAGGCTACAATTCATACCACACCTTTCGGCCACCTAACCCAGAATGAAGCACTAAAGGCGGAGGCGTGTCCATATTCATTAAGGATATCCACACCTCCAGGCTAGTTGCACAGCAAAATGCATCCGAGATTATCCAAGTGCAACTAACTCTGGGCAAGACCGCAATCCAAATTGTAGCTTGCTATAGACCCCCCACCATGCCCCAGGATTCCCACTCCTCATTTCTTGATACACTGGAAAGTATTAGGGTACAACCCAACACCCTAATAATGGGCGATTTCAACTACCCCACCATTAACTGGGAAAACTACTCATGTACCAACTCTTTTGTGCAATGTTTTCTAGAATTCATAAATTCCAATGCCTTGGATCAACTTATTCACATCCCCACCAGGGGCAGCAATATCCTAGACCTGGTCATTACCAACATGGGAAACCAGTGTTCCACACCAGAGGTCAATTCCTCATTGGTCAGATCCGACCACAAGCTAATCAGTCTAGACATCCATATCCCACCCCCACCCCCAATTAGGGAATCCATCGTAAAAAACTTCTCCAAAGCCAACTTCACACTTCTAAAGACAGAAGTGGCAAACTTCAAGACACCCATGCAGACAGACAATAGAAGTATGACTGCTGAATCCTACACAAATGCACTTTATAAGCACTTACACGAGTGCATGGATCATGCTATCCTTAATAGAACCAAGATGTTATCTTCCAAAAAAAGGAAGCCAATCTGGTAGTCCTCTGCCATAAACAAACTCTACAACAGAAGAAAGAAACTGTTGCAAAAAAGAGTAAAATCCCATGACTGGAGGAACTCCCTGGTCAACCTCAGTAAGAAGCTGAGATCCCTCATAAAATCCTCCAAAGCTAGTTACGAAAACAAAATTGCCACTGACTCTAAAGACAACCACAAAGCATTCTATAGCTATGTCAAGAATCTCAATGGCAACACTCAGATCTGCTCTGAGTTACAGCACAATGGCACTAAATATACAGAACCAACTGATATTGCCAACATCCTAGCAGATAGGTTCAGTGTTAACTTTACCCCCCCCCCCTCTCCCCCTAGAGGGCCCATCTCTATACCGGAAGAATGCAAAGTTACTATAATCACGGCTGCACAGGTAAAAAACACACTCTCCAATGCCAAGAACACAGCATCCATGGGACTTGACAATATCCCAGGCTGCGTTCTACATGAACTACAGAATGAACTGGCACCCTACCTAAGTACCATGTTCAATCAAAGGCTCACCTCAGGCTTTGTACCCACTGAATGACGCACCATGACGGTTATCCCACTCCACAAAGGGGGAGCCATGACGGACCCCGGGAACTACCGCCCCATTAGCCTGACGAGCCTGGTCTGCAAGGCCATAGAACGTATCATTGTGACATTCATAAACAAAGACATTGGTAATCTCCAAACTCTGGACCCTACCCAGTTTAGATTTGTAAAAGGCAGATCATGTCTCCTAAACCTGACTGACTTCTT
The DNA here is from genome assembly GCF_019279795.1 of Protopterus annectens. NCBI lineage: Eukaryota > Metazoa > Chordata > Ceratodontiformes > Protopteridae > Protopterus > Protopterus annectens. The sequence continues at coordinate 1,938,239,496 of NC_056731.1, forward strand.
TGAAGCAGTCACCAAAGCCATAGATGAGGGTAAAATGGTTCACACAGCTTATCTAGATCTCGCCAAGGCTTTCGACACCATCCCCCACTCTGGAATTATAGATAAGCTCACTAAACTAGGTACAAATCCCTATGTCACAAGATGGGTTGCCAACTGGCTCATGGACAGAACCCACACTGTGAAAGTAGCGGATTCCAAATCCGACTTTAGACCAGTGACAAGTGGAGTACCACAGGGTTCAGTCCTGGGTCCTCTCCTGTTTGGTATCTACTTCTCTGAAGTGCAGGCTAGCACAGAAGGTCTTTGGCTAACAAAGTTTGCAGATGACTGCAAACTAGGAGCCATAATCAAAACTCCTAACAATGTGGACAAACTACAAAAGGGCCTCACTGAGACAGATACCTGATGTCAAAGCCATGGCCTGAAGCTCAATGCCAAAAAGTGCATTGTCATCCCCTTTGGTAAAAACTCTGTACCCATGAAATACCACATAGCTGGTAGTCTACTTAATGCTGAAAATGTGATAAGAGACCTTGCGACACAGGTGGACAGTAGTCTCTCCTTTGATAATCACATTGCCACAGTGGTCAGGAAATCCTCATACATGGCTCATCTCATCACAAAAGGATTCTCATCCAGAAAAAAAGAGGTCATTGTTCCCCTCTACTCATCACTCATTAGACCCATTATAGAGTACAACGCCTCTTTTGGTATGTACCTCACAAGGCATCTACAACAACTGGAAAGACCACAGAAATACCTCACAAAGAGGATTACTGACCTCAAACAGATGCCCTACGCAGACCGTCTCAAAAAACTACAGCTTTACTCCATCGCATATCGCCTACTCAGGGGTGATCTCTGCCTAACATACAAAGCTATGTCAAACCCAGTGCTGTTGGACATGCTCCACTTAAAGAAATCCCAATCCCTCCGAGCTACACGCTCTAAGGACCTAAACCTTGTTACCACAATAAACAGAACATGCTGGAGGGACAGATTCCTGTCCCAGAGACTTCCCATACTCTGGAACAGACTACCTATCTATGTCAAACAGAGCTCCTCATTAGCACTCTTCAAGAAAAATCTTGATGATTGGATGGGAAATGGGAAATTCACCCCAGGGATCACTTCTGTGGCTCTGCTCAACAGGGGCACAGAAAAATAATTTTCTTGGGTGGCGAAAGCCAGGGTACATTTTTTGGCTAGGCTTATATAGGCCCTAGGGCCAATAGCCTAGTACTTACCTATGAACCTATAAACCTATGGGAACTATCTGGGTTTATTTATTCCCAAATGCTTTACAAAAAAGGAGAGGTCTTAGTATGGATCCTTGAGGTACGCCAAGGTTAACAGGCAGGTGGGTTAATAGATTGTTGTGCCAAAGCACCACCTGCTGTCTGTTATCTAAGTAGGACTGGAACCATTTTATAGCGAGTGCATCTAGTGACAGGGATTTGAGGATATTTATAAGTATTCGGTGATTTACCATATCGAATGCCTTGGACAGATTGATAAACAGTGTAGAGGAAAGCATATTGTAGTTACAGTTTTTGTTAATACTGTCTGTAAAAGAAAGGAGGGCAGTAGTAGTGCTGTGGGAAAGTCTGAAACCATGTTGACAGCTGGAAAGTAAGTTATTTTGGATTAGGTGGTCTAGCAATTGCCTATGGATGCATTTTTCCATGATCTTTGCCAAAGGAGAAAGTAGGGCTATGGGACGGTAGTTGGAGAATTCAATAGAGTTTCCGCCTTTATGAAGGGGGATAATGTGGGAGACTTTCCAGATGCTAGGGATGTGCCCTTCACTGATGGTTCTATTAAACAGAATGGAAAAGGGATAGGCAATGGATTTGGCTGATTTCTGTACATATTCAGTGGGTAGTTGGTCTGCTGAAGGAGAGGATGGTTTCAGTTTTTGGATAAGGGTAAGAATATATGTTGTTGGGACTGGTTGGAAGAGAAATGGAGGGGGTAGGGTTGTGTTAGAGTTAGGTTTAGTTAAGCTATTAGGTGATAGCTGACTGGCAAGTGTTTGAATGGTGTCAGTGAAAAAGGTATTGAAGGCATTGGCAGTATGCTTGGGATTCCCCTGGTCTGTGCCTTGTAGGTTTGGTGTAATGGATTGAACTGGGTGTAGTAGTTGGTTAATATTTGCCCAGAATTTTTGTTGTTTATTATGGTGAGTCTGCTGGAATTGTAGGTAGTAGTTTCTTTTATCAGACAGTATAGATTTTTTTATTGTCATTTCTCAGCTGTCTGAAGTTTTGTTGGTCTAAAGGATGTTTAGTCATTCGCCATTTAGCCCAGTATTTATTTCTGAGATGGATTTTTTGCTTGGTTTCTTTTGAAAGCCATGGGCGGATTTCGTTTGAATTCTAATTGAGTGGGTTAGGTACATGGTGATCTAGTATGGCTAGGAATTTAGAATTAAAGTATTTAACAGCTTCCTCCAGTGGGAGGTATTTTAAGGGAGACCAGTTGCATGTTCTTAGTTCGCTTTGGAAGAGATCAGGGTTAAAGTTTTTTTTGGTCCTAATTTTCCTGAAAGTGGTTGGAATGGATGCATTGGTCTTATGACTGATGATGTAGGTAAGCGAGTGGTCACTTACATCATCAGGGAGGGTTCTAGATTCAAATATCTGGGGATGGTTATTTATGAGAATCCAATCTAAGGTTCTTTCTTTCTTATTAGGCTTGTTTATCCTGGTAGGGGAGGTAATGGTTTGAGAAAAACCAAATAGGTTAATGTGGATGGTAGGGTGGCTACTGCTACAACACTTTCAATCAATGTTGAAATCACCTAGGATTATGGTTTCTTGGGGCAAGATTTGAGATAGCCAGCAAAGGATATTTTCTATGCTGGCATTGTTATTACCAGGAGCTAGATAAATACAGATAACATAAATGGATTTGAAAGTGTTGAGTTGAAGTTTGGAAATAAGAATTTCTACATTAGAATCTTGAGGTGGTTTATTGTGATAGGTAGTAATCTGTAACCCTGATTTAAATAGGATAGCTATCCCCTCACCCTTCTTTGCTGCACAGTCAAGTCTCAAGATATTATATCCGGGTGGGATGATTTCATTGTCTTTAGTTACAGGTTTTAACCAAGTTTCTGTTAAACATAGAATGTCAAAGGAGTAGACTTCCAAGAGAGCATGGAGTTGTGCAACTTTTTTATTAATGCTACATATATTGAGGTGAATTATAAAGAGCAAGTTTGGTGATTTAGTAAGGGAATGAATATTGGAAGGATTGGGGTTGTGGAGTTGTTTGGTAGGAGCGGATGTTGAGCCTGGGTTTGGGTGAATGTCTCCATCTTTTAATGAGAGGAGTTGTATTAGAAATCTTGGATTTGGGAATTTGCTGTATAGGTTTAGAGATTTTCTGGGATTGAGAGTGTTATATCTAATGTGGAATATTGTATGATATTTTGCCAGTAGATAGCTGGGTGTAGATGTTATGTTTACATGGTTAGACAGATTAGGTAGAGAAGGAGAGGTAGTCAGCTTATTTGGGTAGTGAAGGTGTGGAGATAATGGGTGTTCATAGGAGGTAAGTAGGTAGGCTAAAGTTAAAGGTGGTAGATGTATAAATAACAGCTGTAATTGGGCTTGGGTGGGTAGTTTATACATTTGGATGGATAATACTGAATCAATACATACTGAAGGCTTTTCTTTGTGGCATAAAATGGTCTGTCTTACTACATCTGCCAACATATATGCTTTGACCTACAGCCATTAATATCTGCAGAAGACAAACATCAGAATGTTGAAACAGCAACGGCATAGTTTTGGTTCTTAATGAAATTGTTGTAACCACTGTCATAGTTTGTCAAACATTCCTTTATCCCATGTGTAGTAATCAGCTATATAAGGTCATGCAATCTCAAGAAAGAAACAAATATGACTTTTTCTGTTCCCTTTTGTTTGAGTTTGTTTGACCTTCTAGATAGCATATTTACAACTTGGAGGAGTGAAAGCAGAGATACCACATTGGAGGTCCCTCCTGCAAAAAAACTCCTTTTTTATTTTGTTTGATGTTTAGTATTATGACTTTGCATGCTTAAGTTATTGTCAGCATTATAATGTTTAGATTACAACTTTTGGATGCTAGTATGGGTGGCTGCTGATTTTTCATTATGGAAAAGGCTGAAACATGAGATTAAGCAGGTTGGCTGTGTGATATAAAGGGATGTAGCACTGACTGTGAACGAGACAATCCAGACTCGATTTTGATTACTGGCCTCAGCACTGAAGGGAGCTGACCAGGAAGGGTGGGAGTGAGTGGCAGATGCTGGCTCACCCATCTTATGGCAGTCCAGTCTGCTATGATGCTGACTGTTGCAGTGAAGCAGAAGTCCAGAAGGCACTAGCAGGATGGAATAAGCAATAGCCTTTGGGGGGGTGTACTGGAGTGAGCATGTCCCCACTGAGGAAAGGCATAACCAGCCCTTAAGTATGCCAGACACCTGTGGGTCACTATAGAACCATGACAGCTACCTGCATAATGGTGACCTCCAATGATCAACTCACCCCAAGGGGGAATAAATGAGTTGATTGAGTGTGAGAAGGCTACTGGCTGGCAAGCAGCAAGGATAAAAAAACAGCTTGAAGTTAGTTTTTGTCTAATATATTAAAATTAAATTACTGCAGACTGGCTTATGTCAATAGCTTTGGATAAATTTTACAGCAATTCCAGAGAAGATGTCCTGTTATTCCAGTAGTTGACTTTAGTCTTTGTACTGTGTTTTAAGTATATGGGGTCTTTAACTTTCTTTATTTTGAGGCTGTATCATTAATTTGACATGCATTTTTCAATTCTTTCCATATCAAAACCTGTAGAATTAAACTGTATTGAATCAAGAGAAAATGCAAGCATGGTGTCTGTGTGCCATAAAAGTTAGCAAAAGCAGACTTCATCTTGTACTTTAATAAACTTACTCAAATTCAGTTGAATGCAATATTACAACCAGATTTTTAAAATAACATCCTAGCAAAATATAATATATCACAAAGTGCTGTAACCTCACTGCTGGTTATATTTAGCAAGGACATAACCCATTCATATACCATGTATGCTACAACATGCACTATTTACATGATTTACTTATTTTGAGTGAGACATGTTACAATTATTTTATTATTATTATCATTATTACTTTTTTTTTCAAAACGCCTAAATGTACCATTTTATTTTATTTTTTCAATATTGAAAACATATTCTACCCAGAAACATACACCATGCATTGCCTGTATCAAAGTGAGGAAAGCTTTACATTTTGTTGAGTACTTTCTGGTAGTAGGTGTACAATTCAAAAACCCTGACTATGCCACTATTTAATTGCTAATGTTGAGGGTCTACCATGGCATGGGCAATCAGAGTTCACCCTCATACAACTTCCAGTGTCTAAAAAAATTTTATAAAAGGAACCAGTGAACCTTCTTTTGCCAAATCGAATTTCAATCTGCAGTATGGGGTACATAAAAAGTAGTTTGATGGTTCACCTGAGCAAGATGCAGACCTGAGGTTAAAATCAATTTGTGCAAATTGCATTGTCTTAATTTGTAACCTTATTACTGAACTGCAAAATTACAATTCCACATATGAGCAAAGAGTGAGTGAAAATAAAATAAGTTTAGGGTTACCACCATTCCCCCATTATGCAGAATAGTCCTTATTTTGGTAGTTGTGTCCTGCAAGGAAAACATGAAAAATGATTGCCCTAAGATTTTAGGAGAAAAATATTTCCTAAGTTTTCTCTAATGTTTGCATATAAAACATATTTTGTTTCTGAAATACCCTGATATGACATGAAGCAACATAAAAACTCAAATTGGCAACAAGGTGGAGTCCAGTCCTTTCCACAGGTTAGAGATATAAAGAACCATACTAGCAAATATATGCAAGTCCACATATCTACAAAAGATGGACAGGTATCTCCAATCTTTCTGCATAAAGGTCAAAGCTCAAATGGCCTATATCCATTCATGTATCTTCCAATGCTCAGTTTATCCTATTCATGATTATAGAGCAGAGAAGAAACACTAGAGAGAATATCACTTTATTTCAGAATAAGAGTGCACTTGCATACACATATAGCTACACTAACTTTTCCAAATATAGATTTTTGCTTATACTCTCTGTTAGTCTGTTGCCTCAAACTGTAAACATGAGTGCTCGTTCTTTAAAGCATCTGTTACTAAAAACAGGCAGAGCAGTATTCAACCAATAAAAACTAAATTAACTAAAATTCCATATAGTAAACATGCAACCATAAATAGGTGCCAGAAAACGAAGACATTAGCTTGAAATCTGACTGCATTGCACCTAACCCTATGCAGTTATCTACGTTCTTTGTTGCCCTTCTTTTACTTACATATTTGTTTGTTTAAGTAATTTAGTCAGTCACCCAACTAGACAAAAACTTTAAGCATTCTGTAGAAATATGTCTCATCACCACCATCTCTCCCATTAGATTCCATGGTTCCAGAAACTCTGGGAGTAGCAGTACTTTATTATGTTGGTCTTAGTGCCTACGCCAAACATGCCCACACCTTTCCATTCCCCTTCTTCTCATGTTCTATGCCACCACCATGTCCTCTGATGTTACATGGCAGCACATCATCAAGGAAGCAGAACTCCTTGCAGAGTAACCAATGAGGGTAGACCATATTATGGCCATGGTGGAAAGTTTTTGGAAGAGATCTTCCTTTAAAAGAAATGTGAGAATGGAAACATAAATTACGGAAAGACAGCCAGGGCAAACAACTACAGAGGAAATGCATTTTGAGAAAAGACAGGCTACTTTGATTTTTTTTTTTTTCATTTTGCACATGATCTTTAAGTCTTTTTTGGATCTAGTGGAGATACCTTTGGAAATTAAATGAGCAAGACAAAAGGCTTTGTGAACTACCACAGAGACATGATGGGCAAATGATAAGGAATTTTCAAGAAGAGTACTTAGATCCCTTATAAGAGCATCCGATTGGAAGGGTGTGTCACCTATAAGGCATATGAAAATGTTATGTTTACAATACTGATCTATGGTACATTGTTCACATTTAATTTGAGGCCATTATCCTTGTACGTGTTGTCAACATGGCCTAAATCTTGTTGGACCAATTGTGAATCAGTGAAAGATTGAATAACAACACCCAATGTACAGTTATCTGCAAACTTAGATAACAGTAGCATAGTTGTCCTAAAGATCTGAAAAAGAGATGCCACATAGGAGAAGTCCTAACATTGAGCCCCGTGGTGTACCACTGATTACATTTTGTTTTCAGATGTGACTCGTGCATCTCTAACCACACTGGTTCTGTCAGACAACTAGTTAGCCCCTCACCATATAGAATAAGGATTTATATTCAGATTTACATGTCTGGCAATAATGCCTAAATAGAGAATGGTGTCAAAGGCCTTGGCCAGGTCCAGATATGTCATATATACTCCATAACCACTATCCACAGTTTTAGTTACTTTTTCAATTAAATTAATGAGTTTAAAGAGGCAAGACCTTCATTTGACAAAGCTGAATTGATGCGGGTCCAGGGTTAAGAGATTTTCAATGCCCAGATTAATGAAGTCTGAGATAATATTCTCCACAGCTTTACGTATGAGGCTAGTGAACCTAATGGGTCTATAGTTACCAAAGTCCATATCTGTTTTTCTGGCTTCATTTGTAATACTTGAAATGAACCCCTACATGTAAGGTCCACCCAACATGTTGCGTTAGAGTATAATCCTATATATATATACATGTATATATATGACTAGAAACATTTAAAGTTAAAGAACACATATGCAGGATTCATATGAGGAAGTGCAATATAAATACACAAACTCCATCATATATAAACCCTATGCAATACTGCTATTATATGCATTTGTCACATACACCAACACTGAGCAGACACAGAAGAAGCACCACAGGAACAACACAAAGGTTTTAGACACATACATGAAGGTATAAAACAAATGCATACATTTCTAATTTCAAAAAAAAAAAGAAAGTGGGTTATATACATGGGGAATCATATTTAAGAGTCACCTGCTTCTCCCCTCTCTGCAGCCACCCTATTCATCTGCAGTTCTCCACACAGAACCTGCTGCCATGCTCTCACAGACACAGCACATACATGCATGCATACATACATACATACAAATATTTCATACACGGGCATTAATGCCCTTCCATCCTGCCAAAATACAAAACATTTACACCCATAATGTGTCCAGGCTGTTCTTAAAAATACATAAACTAGTGCCTGTTTTAATGTAATTTGGTAGTCTGTCCCATACATCAGCTGTTCTCTCAGAGAATCGATTAGTACACTTCTCATTCCTAAAAAGTATATATATATATTTTTTTAATTTCTCCAAGTCTTTTGGGTTTCTAATACCATAGCAGAAATGGACTCCATTCCTAACAAAATCTATGATTAAAGTTCATGAAATTACTATTACTTCACTCTTTGATGTTAGCCAGAGGTGCTCTTCGCAGCACTCACAGTGTGCCCAGTATTGACTCCTTCTGCAATTCATATGGAGTTACATGCATCGGTAACATATCTAAGTATGACTGTAACTTTTTTTTACAAGAACAATTGCTCCTGCTACTATTACAACTGTCTGGATATCCTTTCACACTACCCTCATTTCTGCCTGGAAATCCTGGTATTTTATGACTTTGTGTCTCTCTGTATGTAAGACACTGCAGTCACTGGATATAGCAATTTCAATGATCAATGCTACTTTTGTCTTCTTTTCATGGACTACAATATCTGATTTTCTCGCATCTATTTTTTGAACTGTTGGTAATGAGTGATCCCATGTAATATAAACGTCATCATTTTCTATAATGCTTTGTGGCTCATGTTTCCAATGTTTTTCAGCTACTTCAGTATTATAATGTTTGCACAATGCTCAGTGCAACAGTCTTGCCACATAATTATGTCTTTCAGTAAATAGTCCTACTGCCATTAGTATATCACAATCAGCAACAAGATGTGTGACTGTTTCCAATCCTGTTTTACAAAACTTACATCTGTCTGTTTCTCCCACATGCTCAATGGACTTTGTAAGCTAATGTGTATGTAGTCCACTATCTTGGGCTGCCAATATTAACTTTTCATCTTTTGGTTTAGATTCATCTCTCCTTAACCATTCTTGTGTTCAGTCCTTATCAACATGAGATTGCTCCAAGAATTTTCTATACTTGCAAATATATTTATGCATTTCCACATTTCTCGTCTTCTCATCTGATCCTTCACCTTATATTGTTTATTTTGTGCTTTGGCACATTCAGTTGCCGCCTGATTTTTATCTATTTCTGGTTTGATTTCCATTCCCACTTGACACTGATATGCTTCTGCTAAACTAAGCAGGGAAGTCATCTTAGACGGGTCTGGGATACATGCTCGACTAGCATATGTCAGAATCACAAAACATCGAACACACATACATGAAAGCGCTTAACATCGAAAAGCGCTTCTGTGTATGTGTAGTTCAAAAAAAAAAATCTACATTTCTGCAGGGGGGCTTTGCCCCCCTATTATTCTCACTCCGAGATCATACTACAGTGGGGAAAAGGGAATTTTCCCTTACCCGCACTGTAGTCTGATCTATGAAACAGGCACACATACACGGAAGCGCTTGTCAATGTTAACCGCTTTCGTGTATGTGTGTTCGATGTTTTGTGATTCGGACATATGCTGGTCGAGCATGTGTCTGGATCCCTCTTAGACTAATTCTCCTCATGTTTTAAAACTTTCACTAAATTTTGGGTCTTCTAAGGTCTGCAGATATGTGTGCAGTCCTATGACTGCATTTCTATGCATGTAATCAGAATGGGGAATATATAGTCTTGTTATACATTGATTTTTATAAATCATTTGATAAGCATGAAGCATCCTTCTTGTTTTCCTGTCCAACTGATCCAACACCTTTTGAGGCCAGTCAATCACTCCAAAATTGGAGTACAGGAACAGCAAATTGGTTTATAGCTTGGACTTTGTTCCTTGATGTCAACGCTGATTCCAATATTAATTTTAGTCTTCTAAAATATTCCTTACTAAGTTTTATTCGCATTTGTTCACATTTTATTGTTGATCCTTCATCAATTTCCAAATATTTACACACTTCCTCTTGCTCAATTTCTTTTATATCACATTCCTGTCCCAGGCTGATGTTTCTTGGTGCTGCAGCTTTCTTGCATTAAAGGTTGCTTTTGCACATTTATCAAGACTAAATGACATTCTTGTATCATATGAAAATGTTTTGACCACTTGCAATTCTGCTTTCAATTCATCTGATGAACTATACAGTTTTAAATCATCCACAAAAAGAAAATGAGAAGTCTTTACACTTTGTTGTTTTCTATGACCCAGATTGTAGCTATGATCTAATCTGTTAAGTAGACAGCTTAATGAGTTAAGAGCAAATCTAAGAACAAATCAAAAGACCAACTGAGACAAAGAGTCACCCTGAAATATCCCTCTTTGAATTTTTATCCCTGGAATAATAATTTGTCATTATCATGGTTAAAGTGCAAAATGGTTTGCCACTGTTTCATCGTCACTGTAATATAATCAATCGGTGTAGGGTGCATCTTATACATTTGTCCATGAATGTGGAATACTGTCAAATACTTTTTTGTAGTCTATCCATGCCATACTTAGATTCTTCCCGTTTTTGCAGTTCTCCATTATGACTTTATACAATTTATACAATTATACAATGGCTGACCATTAGTATTAAAAAACGTGCATGCTGATTGGCCAGCCTAACCAGCATGCCCGTTGTAAATCCCACAATATACCAACGGAAAATGTCCAGTCTCTCAGACTTCTTTTTGTTCATATGTTCCAAAACTTTTATTTTTTTTTTTCAACAAACATTAAAAAAAAACTATAGTCCATATTCCGGACATACCCGAGCAGCATGGAGGAAATACAAAGAAAATCAGGTACATTATTTAAAACTAAAGACACATACCTGATTTTCTTTGAATTTCCTCCATTCTGTCTCTCTCTCTCTCTCCTACCCCTAAAGTAGCCCAAACTTTTTTTTTAATAATAAAAAAAAGAAAACAAAAACAGAGCAATAGAGTCTTTCTTTTCTCCATTGCTTCCTTTTCAAAGCATTGATGTACTGGGTATGCAAGGGCTTCGCCCTCATGATTTAACCATACCAACCATGAGTATTTCTTCAATATACCACACCACGTCATCAGTTATTGCTTAAATAATCCTTTGTTGCATAAGACTTTCTTTTGTTACCCTTTTGTTCTATTGCCATGCTTGAGTTTTCTTCTAAATCACTATAAACTCTGTCCACATCAATTCCAATGTATTGTTTATATGTCATCAGAAGGTAAGTTATTGGTCTATAGTTTTTAAGGATAGCTATTAGGTTTGCTCTTAAGTAGGAGTATTGTTTTTCCTGCTGTTAACCAGGTTGGTGTCTGTTCAGGGTGCACATATAAATAGTTCTTACTCATAGCTAAATCTTCATGTAAAGATGTTAATACTTTTAGCCAGAAGTTAGGTACTGCATCTGGGCCTGGGGTTTTCCGTTTAGTAACTTTTCTTTATTTTGTTTCAATCTCTCTGGCCATTACTTCATCCCATTTCACATCCTGTACATTTGAACTTTTTATTCTGCTGTTTCTTCTATTAGTTCAGCATCTTTGTTGTGTTCCACGAGATCTTCATAGATTTTTCTCCAAAAGCATCTATTTCTTTTTTTTTTTATAGTGTTTCAATGCCTTTTGCTTGTTTCCCAATTCTCTATAAAACTTTTTTGGGGCATCAATAAAGTTCTTATTTTGTACTTGTCATATATTTATCTACATATCTTCTAAGCTTTTCTGCTCGTGCTGATATTTTTAGGTTAAAATTTGCAATAGTGCACAATAGAGCTTGATCTGTTCCGATAGTGCACATTGCTTTTATCATGTCTATCTTTCTGAGTCTTTTTGTTGATCTGTTCCCTCTCTATACTCTTCTAACAGTCTTAATTACTTTGTAATTTCTTCTAAATAGGCTGTCTGATGATTCTCTACTACTTTTTGATAACCTCAAACATTCCCAGAGGTAGTTGTCTCTATATGCCCTATATATCTGAATAAGATCTCCTCTTAAATATCTATATGAGACACTGCACAAGATCAGATATTTTAGTCTTTTATAATAACTTAAATTTTCACATCAATAAATACCCTTGGTATATTTCTGCTGTACTCTTTCTAGACTACTCATGCTTGTTTTCTCATAAGATGTCCATATTGTTATTCCATACTCAGGTTTGGCTCTAATATAATTAATGAACAATAATGTCATAATGTCTGATTTCCTAGACTTTATAAATCTTTTTCCACAACCTACAGTGATATATCTATCATTAAACAATTAGTTGATATGACTAGAAGAACTCAAAGATGGATCTACCCGTATACCCAGGTCCTTAAATGAATCTACAGTTTCAATCACTATGTGCTTTATTAAATATTCACTTTTCAATTTATATTTTCCAAATCTCATATGCTTAGTTTTTGATGTATTTATCAGCATATTATTGTCCTGTGCAAAAATGGTCAATTTAGCCGATTTCTTTTACAGATATGCCATATCTGTAGCATATGTAATTAATTTACCCAGTTTCAAGTCATCTGCTTACAGAATGTAGAACGCCTTAGATGAAAACGATAGGTCTGAAAGATGTAATCTAAACAAATATAGGCCCTGTGGGACACCCTGACAGTAACCATGTCCAATTGCTGTATGATAATTGCCATGTCATATTTGCAAGCCACTCAGCTATCCATCTTATTAAGAGTACATCAGTACCTAGTTGTTTTAATTTATTGATCAGTATTTTCTGTATGACCCTGTCAAATTCTGGCATTAAATGTATATAAATTACATCACAGCACAAATTTTCATTCATAGCTGTTATTATATTGTTATAGAACACTATGTTACAGATTTTAATAGATCTATTTTCAACATATACATGCTGATGGGTCTAGGACTCTTGCACGAATGCACTTTTCACCGAATCGCTAATGGGCGGGCATACTTACACAAAAATGCTTTTCACCGAAGCAGCATTTTCGCATAAGTATGCCTGTTGTGCCAGTCATACTATGGTGCAGATAAGGGAAAATTCCCTTTTCCCCACTGTAGTGCGATCTCAGAGTGAGAATATTAAAGTAGGAGTGTGTGGGGGGCACAGCCTCCCACATGGGAGGTGCAGGGGGGCTTGCCCCCCTGCGTAAAAGTAGATTTAATGTTTTTTTGGGGGGTTTTTTAACACACTTTAGCGAAAGTGCTTTTTCGGTGAAAGCACTTTCGTTAAAATGTATTCGGTGATAGTGGATTCAGTCTGTTGAAGATTCATTCAACAGTCCTACATTCATAATGATATATGGTTTCAAGTCCCAACCTTTCCAGTTCTGACAATAACTTATCCAATATTACCTTCTCCATTATTTTTCCAACAAGTAAAAGTAGACTTAAGGGTCTATATGACTCTGGGTTTGTCCTACTCCCCTTTTCCTTAAAGACAGGTTTAATAAGTGTAAGTCTCCAATTTTGAGGAATCTCACCATATTTATATGACCTAGTAGACAATAGATATAATGGTGCCATAAGTTCTTGCTGAAGTGTTCTCAGGTCATTATAATTAATTCCATCTCCACCCTGTGCTTTGTTTGGATCCAGTTCTTCTTCAGTATAATCTAATTTGATTTCAGTATCTAAGGTTACCTGGATGCCACTACAACAACTTATCACCCCCTTTGTGGAGCCAAACTGTTTTGCATAAGATTTTATAAATATATCTATAATCTGTTGTGTCTCAGAATACATTATAGAATCTATGCACAGTTTATCAACTTGTATGCCTTTTCTCCTTCAACATCTTATGTATCTATAAAATAGTTTCATATTATGCTTAATATCTTTATCTAATTTTTTGTCAAATTTTGTTGATCTTTTCTTACACTATGCTTAATTTGTTTGTCCAGCTTGTTTACTGCAGTTTTCAAAATTGTAGTGCGATCTCTTTTCCATTCCTTATATTTTTTAGTCTCTCATCTTAATCAGGTTATCTTGTTTTTATGGAAATATGTCCCCCTGACATTATATGCCAAGACTCTGATGTTAAACATTTTTTTGACTTTTTGCACTCAAAACAATTTCTTTTTCAAAACTCTCCACATTCCTTCTGCAGCTTTTCCATTGAACACATCACTCCAGTTAGTTTTACAGTGACTGTTTTGCTTCCATATAATCTCTAATTAATATTATGTGCATTGCTTTAGATTTCATTTTGGCAACAAATTAACCTTTACAATCCCATGATCACAGCACATCAATGGTGGTAAAACTTGACATGACGTAACAGTAATTTCTCTTGGAATACAAACAATCCCCCAGATTCAGCAAGCTCTGCAAGGAGTGCCTGAATAGTGCAAGAGCTGCTGTACACAATACTGCCGCCGAGAGATCCAGAAACGAGCCCTCGAGATGTGCATGAGCGCTTCTACACTATTCCCGCATGGACACCACTGTTATATGCTAATTACCTCATTTGCTAGTGAAAACCATGCAAATGAGGTAAATTAGCAATCCAGGAAGCAGGCAGGCATCTGTGCAGGAATAGTGTAATCTGCAGAAATGTATTCAGTTACTAACCGAATGCATTTCTGCAAATTACAAAACGGAGGCATGACAGCTCGAAAGAAAGCATGTATGCAATGTAGTAGGCATGCCAATGGCAAAATATATGCCCATTGGCATGAGAAATTGTTGCAAAATTATAAAAAAACAACTTTATTTTATTTTTGGCTAATCTCTGCTGTTTAAGCGTAGGGCAGCGGTGTGCAAATGGAATCGTCCCGAAAATAAGAAAAAAGGTGGAAATAAGCTTTTAAACCCAAATCAGCATTTTGCCATAATAGTCAATGGCATGCAGAAGACAACAATACCAGGGAATAGTGGTTGCTAAGGGGGAAGGCTGAGTGTGAGTGTGGTAACTATGAATTAGCATTCTGTTTTATGCAAATGAGGGGATTAATACTGAATCACAGATTTCTAAGAGGTGAATGACCTCATAAGGGGGAGTGTCATGCATGATGTAAGTTTATTGTTGCTCTGTGGCCCGTGTTTGCCCTTAGCTAAGCACAGCTAAGGAAGGGGATGCATCTGAGGCTGCCTAGCAGTGTTTACATTGCCTAAATGGGTGTGCACGCTGCGCACCAGGTTTTAAACAAAAAAAAAAAAAACAGGAAATAGCAGCTCTGTTCACATGTGAGCACTGGGCGTGTGTGTTGCACCTTGGGGCTTAAATGGGAAGGCAATGGAAAGGGAAAACAGCATAAGGAAGGCAATCAAAAAGAACTAGCATAGCTGGCAGGTGAAATGTATCAGAATCAGCCAATTACACATGCAACAGCCTAGCACAGTACTATAAACTATGCAAACACCTTCCAGTCTGCTTTTTCCCCACAAACTCTACACCACCGGTGTACACAGATAGGAACATTTTACCTGACAAAACTTGCAAAATGTTAGGGGCTATTGTCGCTCTCATACATCAATATGTGCAAGAGGCTGAGGGTGGTGAGGAGGTGAATGTTGATGTTCAAGCCACAGTGAGGAGGAGGAGAAGAGTGTACAGACCCAGGGTAACCTACCAGAGGCTACATGAGCTGGAGATAGTGGAGCGCTATAGGGTGGACAGGGACATTCAACAGCAAATTGTTGAGCTGTGCCAGCCATGCCTCACACACAGAACCAACAAAGCAGAACCCATCCCAGTGGATACCA
The DNA here is from genome assembly GCF_019279795.1 of Protopterus annectens. NCBI lineage: Eukaryota > Metazoa > Chordata > Ceratodontiformes > Protopteridae > Protopterus > Protopterus annectens. The sequence goes on from NC_056731.1 coordinate 1,938,255,335, forward strand.
AGGTATGTGTAGGCTTAAGAATGCTAGCCACATGTACCTTCCAAAGGGCAACTGGGGATATCATGGGGATCTCACAGGCATCAGCATCCAGGGTACTCCACCAGTTCCTGGATGCCATGTCAGCACATGCTAGTGAGCACATATATTTCCTCAACACCCGTGAGCCATTGACCAGCAATATGCGTCTCTTCCACCAAATAGCAGAATACCCTGTGGTAGTGGGTGCTATAGACTGCATGCACATATACATCAAAGCACCACCCGGTGAGTGGGGTAGGGTCTACATAACCTGCAAGGGCTTCCCCTCCATCAACTGCCAGGTCGTGTGCAATGCCTAGCCATTATTTTGAATGTGTGTGCTGGCAGCCCTGGAAGCTATCACGACTCCCACATCTGGCATATGACACAGCTGTACCAGTCATTTGCCAGTGGGGACATCCCATATGGCCACCTAGTGGGGGATGCTGGCTACACTCTGGAGCCATGGCATATGACACCACTCAGAAATGCACACACATCTGAACAAGAACTCCATAATGAGACACATGCACAAACCAGAATCATAATACAGTGTGTGTTTGGGATGCTCAAGTCATGGTTCCGCTGCCTGGACATATCCAGTGGAGCCTTGCAGTACTCTCCAGCTACATGTAAACAAGTGTTCATAGTATGTGCCATGCTACATAATATGATCCTGCGGAAACAGCTGCAGCAGGAACAGCACTGGGCAAGGCCACACAACCCCCCACCATTGCCAAGGCGAGCACAAGCACAGAGGGACTGGGAGGAAAAACTACCTGAGCCTGCCCATGTAGGCAGAAGGAGGCATGCCCAGTATCCCCAGGCCTTGGCAAACAGGCAATGCATAGCACATACACTGACTCGGTAGGGACCCATGGAAGGACACCTCTGTCTAACTCGCACATACAGTAAAAGTGATGCCAAACATGACACTACCTGTGCTTTACCATGTATATGGCGTGTACTATGTGCATCTGGCATAGTCAGCCCTCCAGCAACGTCCTCAATACTGGAACAGATACAAGGTAAGTCACTCTTCCTATCAATTGCTGACTGGAGTAGTATGTTCTGCTACTTGTATCTATGGTATGGACGTGAGCATGCAAGGGAATCGGGTGGCTGAATGGGATGGCAGCAGATAGTGGACACCTATATGGGCAGCATGAAATCTTTAACAAATACTGGTGTCAACATACTAGGCAGTACTACACAAGGTGACAAATCTCACTGCATTACATGTGGTGGCCTAAATGTGTGTCCATAGGCACACACATGCATGTCAGTGAGGCTCACATACCCACCACCAGCCTCAGCCAGAAAGACAGGTGTAGATGACCATAAAGAAAGGCTGGACTAAGGCCTCCAGTTGATGGAAATGGTGAACAGCCCCCCTCCAGACCTACACAGACAGACTACAACAGGTCTGGCACTTGTATGTTAGTTCTGAAGGGTAAGAAGTCTGAAACTGAGCTGTAGGTCAATAAAACCTAACATCTGTACTCTACTGATATGACTCCAGTCTGCATGATAGGTCAGAATACAAAATGAAATGGAAGCCAACAGAGTACCTGAAATACCAGTACAGTCATAGCAAATGTTTAAAGTTGTCAGGTTTGCCCCCCCCCCACAATCCTATGTAGAAATGAGGAAACATGTAAGTGTGACAAGTAATAACAGTGGAGCACAGATTACCCAAGTTGGCACAATCTACAGGATAAATTGTTGCATGTGTACAATATGCAGGGGCCCATGTGTTAGGTTGTTGTGTATTCAATACTGTGTGAAAGTGGTCAGCATGTAGGCATGGAGGGCTGTGTCTCTGTGGCTTTTGGGCAGTACTGTGGATGACAGGGCTATGTTCTGACAACTGCAGTGCCAACCACACTGCTTCTCAGCAATACCCATGTCAGCAGTCGTCCATACTCACTGTCCAGATGTCAATATCTGTCACCGTCTGAAAGAGGGACATGCCATAAATGTGGGCCCATACATACACAGGTGGAAGTACCCTAGACAGAGTACATAAAATGTAACTGCCAACTGCACACACCTTTGGAATTGTACATACACATTAGCAGCACATTAGTTGTCTGTGTAGTATGGAATACTGATGTAGTCTGGCCAATCACTGGCAGACCATAAAAGGCACAGTTATGAAGTAATGACAGATTGCCTATGTCCCTGCACAAGGCAGCATAAGGGGAATGTCCCATGTATATCTGTGAGTCGGCTGCAAGTAGCTTCCATATCACACATGCACTCAGCTCACCCCGCCATCAGCCACAGGTTTATCACAGGTCATATCCTTGCTGTTAGGAATGAGTACAGTATGACCCCACGTCTGCATGGGAATACCCACAGAATGCAGCATGCTGAAGAGGTGTCCCATGCAGGTGTGTGCCTAGCTGTAAGCAGCACCCTGCCTGCATCCAGACCAATGGATTAATATAGACAGGAACTATTGCCATTAACACCTCGCACATTTACCCTGTCACCCCAAGGGAATCCACTGGCTCACAGCCTGGGAATGTAGGAGTGACAGAATGCACTGGCCTGCTACAGATAGCTTGCATCACTACCAAATGGCCTACAGTCCTCTGTCAAAGGCCTGTGCCTTACCCGTACTGCCAATGTATGGTATCTCATGGGGTCCCAACTAACAACCTAACACAGTCAACAAAACACAAATGCAAGGCCATGTTGACAAATCCCAGTACCATGCCCACCATGTCCTACTGAATGAACTGTGGACCAACCCCTAAATACCGCTGGGATGAAGGGCCAACTATAGGGATACTTCTCAGATATCGCTCGCATAATGTTAGGAAGAGGATAGAATAACAGAGTGGGGGGTGTAGAAGCATGGACGTCATCGAGTGTGTGAAGTCAGAAACTCTGATGTGTGCCCATATTACCCCTGCCTACAAACCCAGTAATGGGTAGCTACAAACCTGCTTATAAACCACAATGTGAAGGGGAACTAACCAGCTATATGAGCCCTGCCTCTGGGTAACCTGGGTGAATCTGTACAGCTGAGAGGTATGGCCACAGCAGGATATGGCCATTCTGTTAAGTCGATATACATACAAGAAGGGGATCCTCAGCCACCATAGTACCAAGGTGCTGGACCATTTACACAGACCCATCAGCAAGTGTCTGCAGCTACACCTCCAGAATGGCATGAGTGTGCAAGAATTTGTAGGCTGCGGACCACAATACTGGGCACAGCTTCATTCATCTTGTATTTCCCAGGAAATAACTGTGAGCAAATAATTATATCTGTCAGTAGTTGATAACATAATACATCACAGTGTAAAATAGTACATATTTCTGAATATCTCTGCTAACACCAACCATGTAACACAAGCAGCACAGACAGCAAAAGTTACAGTATCCCACTACCTGTCGCCCATTTTGACTCCATATTGTCAACCTATCTACAGATATCCTGCAAAAACAGGTTGCTAGCTGTAAGTGTAGAACACCAAACCCTGGACTGGAGTACAACCCTACCTGGAATGGATTCACACACTCAATACAGACGGTCATACTGGGCATGCTCCTACACTTAGAGAAATAAAGCTCATGTCTGACAACACAGTGGGCTATACATATCTGTCAGTCACAGATGTCTGTGCACACACACACCACATTGTACACCATTCATGCTTTGCACACATACTGGATAGGAATACTCACACATATCCAAGGCCAACACACTATTATATGTCAAACAAACACACACAGAGATGTGGGGAAGACAGAGACAGACAGTGCCAGAGAGAATTCCAGCATATAAGCTCTGTGGTGCTTGCAATAACTGTGTAATAGTGTATTATAGCACACTAGTTATGTAGGAGTCCTAATCCCAGCCATGGCAACTGTGAAACTGTGTGTGTTTGTATGAGAGAGAATGTGTGTGTCTTTGATGATAGCTGATTTTATGGACATTCATACCTACTACTCTCCCCTTACCCCTCCTTTAGCACTGCTGCTGATGTTACTCACATTCAAAGATACCTTTGGACAGCTCTCCAACATATATGCTCCGTGGCACTTGCAATAACTGTGCAATACTATAGTATAGCATACTAGTTAAGTTGAAGCTATAATCCTGATCCTGGCAACTGTGTAAGTGTGAGTGTTTATGTGAGAGAGTGTGTGTATCCTTGTAGAGACCTGATTTGTGGTCATTCACAATTGCAACACTTCCCTTACCCCTCCTTTACCGCTGCTGCTGATGTCACTCAGCTTCAAAGATACATTGGCACAGCTTTTCAATATGTAAGCTCCATGGCATGTGCCATAAATGCGGAACAATGTAATATCAATAACTACATAGGTATGGGTTTGAATGTCATCCATGGCAAGTATTTGCATGCGTACATATGTATGTCTGTTCCTTAAAGATTTTGGCCCCATTTACACCCAGTACATATCTCAGTGCCTGACTTTACTAGTCCTGCAGATATCATCCACCTTAGAAGTACCTGTTGCCAACCTTAAACCATGTAAGGTCAGTGGTGCATGTGGTAAATGCATAACATAATGGTCTGAAAAGATTGTTAGATAGAGTTTGAACCTCATCCCTGGCAAATGTAAATGTGTGTGTAGGGTAAAATTTTTTGGGGATCTCTCACCCACTACATCACCCAATGCCAGTATTTACAAGGGCTGGTGATATTCCTCACCTTAGAAGTACCCTGGGACAACATCCATCCATTAAGCTCTGTGGCACATGCGATAAATGCGGTACACTGTAGTAGAAATGCATAGATAGATAGGGGGTTGAATCTCAGTACTGGCAAGTGGGTGTGTATCTGTCATCAGTATCCTGTGTGGAGGTTGCTGGGATTGTGTAATAACAGGATCCATTGTGGGGTGGGTTTTGCTAAATTATTATGTTGAGGACCTAGTATATGTCATAATGTCCACATTACAAGGCCAACATATGTCAAACACTGGAAAGGTTGGTGTAGACACTCCACAGCCCTAAATGTGACAATAGTATGGATTAGTGAACAATATAGGCAACCCTTCCATTACTTAGAGAAAACTCTCCACCCATGTTTCATACACAAACACACTTGGCTAAGCAAAAACCACTATATTGGCAGTTTCCCTGCATATTGCCTCCCAGATAGTAACCACGGTGTGATAGCAGTGGACTACATGCCTGTTGACCACAACAGTGCCACTGACATCAGAAAGTACTTTGATGTGTTACATCTCCTGACTGAGTGTGTGTTATCCAGCAAGTAAAAGGACATGGCACCTTGTTCCATTCCCTCAGTAGCCAAATAAATGTGTACAGTGGCCCTTTTGCCATGTTCCCCACTGGATGCCTGCAACAACTGTAGAGTCTACAAATGTACCCCACAAAGGGAGTACCATGCCTTATACACATGTCCTGTATGGACAAACACCACTAACTCCATTGAATACCCATATCATACTGTAAATGTAGGTGCAATCACGACCTCAGTTACATAGCCAGGTCTCACCAAATGAGGTCAGGAATGCTACATCAGAAGATACCAATCTGTCCACACAACATGCCCCAGAAACCTCAAGTACAGTTCCAAACATCAAAGAGCATGCATGTGGGACATGTGCACAACCCAAACACTGTCCATTTTATGGAATATTGGTCACATACGTGGGAAGCAGTGCACATCACTGGCCACCAACAATAGAAACTCAGATGAGAGGATGGTGAATACAATACCCACCCTGAGAACCACTCCAAGGACTACACCCCTGAGCCACACTGGAGACTATTGTCATGTGGCCTGATGCCAAGGTATTCCCTTGGCGTAGTCTTGTAGAGCCTTCAGGCCCATTCACCTACTACACACCTGTGAAGCAATGATCCTATGGACCTCAGTACTGGCAAATGTGTGCGTGTGTGTGTGTGTGTGTGTGTGTGTGTGTGTGTGTGTGTGTGCGTGTGTGTGTGTGTGTGTGTGTGTGTGTGTGTGTGTGTGTGTGTGTGTGTGTGGAAATCAATGTTTGCGAGGCCATTCACACTCACTACACCTCCCATTGCTCTACTTTAGCATGCTTGCTGATGTCAGTCACCTTGAAATAACCTTTTGGCCAAGTTTCAGCCTTATAAGCTCCATGGCACTTGCGATAACTATGTAGTACTGTAGTGTAGCAAATTAGTTAGGTAGGAGTTCTAATCCTGGTCATGGCAACTGTGATAATTTGTGTGTTTGTGTAAAAGAGTGTGTGTCTTTGTTGACACCTGATTTTGTGGACATTCAGACTTACTACACTTCCCTTATCCCTCCTTTAGCACTGCTGCTGATGTCACTCACCTTCAAAGATACCTTTAGACAACGCTCCAATATGTAAGCTCTGTGGCACGTGTGATAACTTTGTAACACTGTAATAGCAATACATAGCTAGGTAGGGATTTGAAACTCAGTACTGGTGTGTGTGTGTGTGTGTGTGTGTGTGTGTGTGTGTGTGTGTGTGTGTGTGTGTGTGTGTGTGTGTGTGTGTGTGTGTGTGTGTCAGTCATCATTGTCCTGTTGGGGTGATTGTGTAATGACAGGATCCATTGCAGTGTGGGTTTTGCTGCATTATTATATTGAGGAACTATATGTTCCAGTGCCCACATTACAAGGCCAACAGTTGCCAAACACTGTAGAGGTTGTTGTAGACAATCCACAGCCATAAATGTCTACTGCCATGTGCAACTACTATGTGACAGTATGGATTAGTAAGCAATATAGGCAACTGTTATAATACCCAGAGACCACTCTCCACCCATGGATCATACACAAACATGTTTAGCTCTTTCTCTCTTCCTTTTTTACTTTCTCTCTCTCTTTCTCTCTCCCTCTCTGGTAGATGTGGAAAAATACATCCATTTTGCATAGGCAGCAGCTTGAATTTTGTAGACAATGCTCATGGTCAACTGATGGCCTGTGCACAAATTGGAGCCACTCACTTGCTAATTGCATTTAGAACGGCTGTGGCATCTATTCCTATAGCCAATTGCCTGGAAACACACTCCTATAACTAAGCACTTTATGTGGGTGTTGGTCCTTTTCCTTCACTGTGAGCAGGACTTCATGTGGGTGTCTGACAAACAGCATCACAGAGGGTAGTTGGAAATACCTCTTACAACAAACACTGTAGAGACAGGCCAACAAACTGGAGGGAGATGTTCCAGATATGTGGACAGAATGTAAGTATTGCTGTTCTACATTTGAAGTAATGTTGGTTTAACAGGGTTTGTGTGGATATGGCTGTTCTGCATGATTTAATGTCTGGCATGACAGTGTTATGTGGTTGAGGAAACTCTCACCTGTAGGGCTATCGGCAGACTGGCCAGAGTTTGGAGTCTTAGATGTGGTGTGTTACTCACACATTTTCTGTCTTTATAAATGCAGTAGCATACTCTGATGATTGCAGTCAGTAAATGGTGACATCTATGTGTGTTAATGACTTCATATCCCTCAGAGATATGTCACAACAAACCCTGTTATACCAGCAATTTTCTCAGTTTATCACAGCAATATGTCAATACTGGCCCTGTGTTTGTGCCTCTGTCCCCCAGTTCTGTCACCCTTTGTCCATAAGTCATGCAGTAAGAGGTTCATATGTACAGTATAGCATTATTTACTGACATCATTCCTGATATCAAGCCAGTGATATATCAGACTGCCAGACATGTTATGTATAGGAGGCCTTATATTTCTTGACAAAACCTGGACATTCTGTTGTAGTCTGTGCAGTAGTGAGGTCTGTGTACTTATAGTGATTGTTGACAGAGTGTCAGTATTGTGTAGCAGGTATGTGAATATGTTATTTGGCCTGTGTACAGACTGGGGTAGATGTCAGTGCTCTTGGTACTGTTCTATCTGACATTGCATGCTGCTCCAGTTTCTGGTACCCTATCAGTGTATATGTTTGTAGGACCAGACTGAGATATGTCCCATACCACAGTCAAGCATCAGACTACACTGTGAATTGGGCCAGAATATGTAGGGTTAGTATGTGAGTGGCAAATATGATGATGGTTCTGTTCACACAGTCCATATACTATAATATTAATTAGGCTTACCATAATGTGACAGTGATTGTATTGAGATTGGTTGTGGGTATGCACTTTCACACTGGTGTCTGTTACTCTGTGCTGTTACATGCTTGTATTGCCTGCTATATTTGCAATTACATGTGTATTTTCCCATAAGAAAATTGTGTTAGTGTTATAGCAGTCTGCCTGTAGTTTAGAAAGTGCATGGTGACATGCCAAGCAGCTCAGTGTATTTACCTAGTGTGATGTTATGTCCAGATATTTATCAGATGTACTGTTGCCTGTCCACCATACATGTTGTATATTTCTGAAAAAGCAATGGGAAGCTGTGAAGATGTATGCCACTAACTAGTAGGAAGTGTGGGGGCTTGGGACGTCTGCTCCTCCAGTTAATATGTGTTAGGACAAACAGAAGGGTGTGAATGCATCAACTGTGTGAGTGTATCTACTCCAGTATTTGTGATATATCCCCATTTTCATGGCTGTAAACATCCCCTTTGTCAGGCTTGGTACATGTCTTGCACTAAGGAGTTCTGTGTATACCCCTGGACTGACCAGATTGTTTCAGACTGTCCATGTTTATTGGTCATATTTCTGCTGTATTCCACGGGATCATTACTGTGATTTGTGTGGTACTTCACTATGATGATTTTATGATGTCTGTCAATAACTGATGGCATACATGTCAGTTTCAGAAGAGCCTTCCTTCACAACATGTCTGTTGACACAACCCCAGTTACTGTAGCAACATTCTACATTTATAACTGGAATACTTACATTATGTTCCCTTGCACTAGAAGGTTGAGAGTTATGGTGCTGAGGTATGACTCCACTACATGTTATGGGCATATGTTATAGTTTCATATAATATATATATATATATATATATATATATATATATATATATATATATATATATATATATATGTGTGTGTGTGTGTGTGTGTGTATATATATATATATATATATATATATATATGGGTCTACCTGAGATGGTCGACAAGCCATTTGATCGACTCTCATTTGGTCGACAATTCATTTGGTCGACAAGCATGACCCCCCAATGTGGGGGGCTGTGCGCCCCACACACCTCCAACTATATATATCAACTCCAGGGTCGCACAACATTGGGGAGGGGGGCAAATCTGCCTGTCGACCATATGAATTGTCGACCAAATGAGAGTCGATCAAATGGCTTGTCGACCATCTCAGGTAGACCTATATATATATATATATATATATATATATATATATATATATATGTATATAAATATATATATATAAATATATATATATATATATATATATATATATATATATAATGTTTGTGTATGTACATGTGTGTATGTGTATATATATATATATATATATATATATATATATATGCATATCCTTGTTATGTGTAAACATGAGTGTTGTATATACCTTCTCAGATGTATCCCACCATATTTATCTGATATGTGTATATTTTGATATAAAAACATGACTGATTCAACACTATTTTCACTAATAAGTAGTAAACAATTGTAGTACTCAAAGCAGTTGTTCACTACTATTCAGTACGTGTACTAACTGATATATTTGAAAAATCAACAGACATTTTTACAGCTCAGATGGCGTACTGGTTAAGTGCAGTGACTATAGTCTAAAGGGTCCTGGGTTCAAGATCTGCAAGGGCTGTCTATTTTGTTGATAGGCAGAACAAGGACTGTTGGATAAAGAGTGGTTAAGGCAGCTTTGAGCAGCTTTAAGCGGGTTTGTGCAACGGTAAGCAGTGCTAATGCACGGTTAAACAAAAAGGCACTTGCACCATGTAGGCTTTTCTTACCAATGTGCAAATCTGCTTAGCATTTACATTTAAGCAATTTTTACACCTGCTAAGCATAGCTCAGCACTGGTAACCAGTGATCACATTCCAGTCTGATAAAATAGCAGGGTAATGACATCTTTAATAAGTGCACATGTACATAACATGCTTCTATGTGCTGTAATTACAGTAGCAAGAGGTGTGAGTATACTATATGGGACACCTGAGTATACATGGGTAGTACCACAATCTCTTCTCTTTGTATGTGTTTCATACATGGGTAGTATCCCAGGTTATGTACAGTCACACTTGCATGTAATGTATCATTACGTTACTACTTTTAACAGAACTTTTCCAAGTAAGAGTAGATTGCAGATTGTAGTACTTTAACCATACACCCCTGCATGTAAAGCTGGACTCTCCTATTGGATATTGATCTGATATGTTGATATTAACTATAGACTACTATGTGTTTAGGACATGTCATTGAGGACTGCTGTCATGTAGTAATGGCATACCTATCAGTGTCAGATGTCTATTTGTCAAAACATTCATCCTAATGCATAACCTCTTAGCTAGCTAATTTCTGTCTGTTGTCTGTACATGTGCAGATGTCAGGTATCCATCTTGGCTGATTGACTGACACTGACATGTCTGCCCAGCTGTGTTATGAATGCCACAGCTAGGAAACCCTACTCTGTATGCACCACATGCCATGGATACCTCAGACTACCACAGTCAACAGAACATGCTTGTACAGGTCCCTAACCCAGACACTGGCCATGTTATGCTATATATGTTGCATACATGTCAATTAGAGCACCTCACTGGCCCTCTGCAAGAGAAAACCAGATGATTGAATGTTGAATTTAACTGTCACCCTGAGGCTCACTCAAGTGGCATCAGTTCATAGATGGTCTGCTGACAAATGTCAGGTGGCATGATACCAGTGCACCCACATGCTCTACTCTTCTCATCTGTCTATGGACATTAGCCTGGTTCACACCTAGGAACACCTGCACCTATGGACCTCAGTACTGACAAATGTGTCAGTGATTACTGAGAATAACAGTGATTGTGTGTTTGTAAACTTGTAGTTGAAAATACTCCGAGGGCCTTCTCACCCAGTACACCCCCCCATTTGCTATACTTAGAAATGGCTGCTGCTGTAATTCACATTAAATGTACCTTGTTACACTCTTCACCCTATGGGCTACCTGGAGCTTGCAGTACCAGCATAACACTGTTCTACAAATGGGTAGATAGCCATGGGTTACCCTCTGAGTCCTGGCAAATGTGAGTATTTGTCATGTGTGTGTGTGTGTGTGTGTGTGTGTGTGTGTGTGTGTGTGTGTGTGTGTGTGTGTGTGTGCAATTGTGTGTGAGTGTGCATATTTGTAGGAGACAGCATTCTGAGGCCACATTCTCCAAATACACTAAACCTTGCCATACATTATAATGGATGGTGATGTTGCTGACATTAGGAGAGCCATAACAAACCCTCACTCTACTATCCCTTTGGCAAGCAATAAATGCATAACATTGTAGTAGCTCTGATTAGATAGACAAGGGTTTGTATTGCAGTCCTGGTCAATGTGTGATTGTGGGTATGTCAGAGCATTATCATGGGTTTCAGTGAGTACAATATCCAATGTGGGGTGTGGGTGCTGGATATACGTCTTTACACCATGGTACCCCTAGTACATGTCCCAAGGTCCACTGTATGAGGACTGCTATCACCACCAACCATACAGGTAACTGATTACACTATCCAGCCAAATGATGCATGTGCTGTGTGCAAAAACTCTGTAACAGTATGAACTCACTGACAAGGTAGTTAGCACTGCTAAACCCAGGTCTGTCAAATGTGTCTATGACTGTATGTGTTTGTCAATGTGTATATGACAGTATGTCATACTATGTATTGTTCATTAACACCCAATACATCCCCCATTACCATACATGTACAAGGCCTGGTGATGTTCTTCACTTAAGAAGCTTGGGACACACCTCACCCTAAAAGCTCTGTGGTGTGTGCAATTAAGGCCAAACACATTAGTAGCAATAAGTACCTAGGCAGGGGTTCTACTCTCAGTGTTGACAAGTGTGTGTGTGTGTGTGTGTGTGTGTGTGTGTGTGTGTGTGTGTGTGTGTGTGTGTGTGTGTGTGTGTGTATGTGAAGGGAATCTACTTCAGTCTGCAGAAAATATATTTCCCAGGAGATCATTTGTCCGAGAACTTACTGGCAAAAGGTAACATTTCAAAGCAATCAATCTTGTGGAAATTCATTCCATCAAAACTATTAGTGGATGTGTAAATGCCCTCTTCCCCACTGTACAGCTGTACAGCAATACTGGAGTTGGTATACATAGTTGGGTGTGGTTGTTGTGGGCACAGCCATCCACATTGGGGTTACTGTTGTGCTTATCCCCCCGCTTAGTGTGCTGTTATACTATACAGTTTATGTTAACAGGTCAAGTAGTTGTTAATCACACTATGTGTGGTTCTACTCCACCTCTCACCCTCCAAAGTGGGGGGCTGTGCCCCACACACCAGCACACCTATGTTTACCAACTCCATGATTGCACTACATTGAGGAAGCGGATATATACCCTGCCAGTACTATTGTCAATGACATTTAACTGGTGGACTGATTGTTTACTGATGTGATGTTTTGGCAATTTGGTCTTGGTGGAATTACATAGGCCAAAATGAGTTCACTGTAAAATGAAGTACATCCATGTGAACAGTATTCTCTGTGTACTGCATCAACATCAAAGCCTCTGTGTGTGTGTTATTCAAAAACATTGAGTGTGTGCCACCCAGTACACTTACCATTGTCCACTGTAGAAGAGCTGCTTACATCAACCACCATGTACTCACCTGTATACACCCCTCAGACCTATCAGTCATGTGGTACATGCAGTAACTATTATACAGACCTGTTACTTGTGTTCAGCTGTAGCCAGGATATGACACAGTGAATGTGTCACCACAGTGCCACACCCCTTGTAGGAAAGGACAGCAGACCAACATCCTGCTGACACACAGACACCTAGAACACAAACAGAATACATTATGGAGACCACAAACAGTCAATGTTAATAACAGTTATAATGCATCATGGCTGGACAGCTACACACCCTGACATGTAAGCATTAATCATTCCAGCTGACAACACGCTAAACAGCATTACATTGCTAAACCTTAGTACATTCACCCTGTGCATCACAACCATATTAGCATGTCCTTGCATCAATGGTATGGATGATAGGGATATGGCACAGGTATCATCATATGCACAGGGTGTGTTGTGGGTTTCCCAGAGGCCTAAGCTGAGCGGTTTGGTTGACATCATGTGTGTGGGTTAGGGGGTTCTTTATTAAATAGCTCAGCAGCTCAGATGGCTGAGTTGTAAATTGCTATGGCTATGTTGTGCAGGTCCTGGGTTCAAGGCTTGCAAGGGCTGATTAGGGTGAGAGGTTGGCATAATGGTTAAGGTGTTTACCTTGCAGACACAAGGTGCAGGGTTTTATTCTCACATGGGGTAACTGGCTAGGCTTGAAATGGCCCCCCAAGAGCAATTAGCCTAGTACTAACTTATGAACGTATGAACCTATAAATGGCCTGTGCAGACATGGTGTGTGTAGGTATGGAGATGCCCTAGCTGTGTTGGTGATCTGTGTGTGCGTATGTATGCACACATTTCTGCCATGTGGCTGTCCTATACAGAAGTATGTTGGACAGCTGCAGACTGTACATGGCAGGGTGTACAATTCATCGTATCCAGCCCCGGACATGGGAACTGTGCCTGTCAGGGGTTGCACGGAAACTACCAGGCAGAAGCCCAGATATGGTACTCTTCCCTGATGATGACAATTGTACGCTGGATCTGTGTCCCTGTTGGAACTGGTCAGGACTACATGCACATGGTCTGCTGCATTGTGGTGTGGACAGCACTCCCCTGCAGTGCTGGTGCTGGTACTGCCACTACAGGAGCAGCCATGAGTTGTTGCACGTCTACGTAGACCTCCAACCATTGGTGTTGTTGACCTATGTCCATGTGGCTGACACCCTACTCCCACCACATGCTCTACCACAGACACCACACGGTCGAGGATTCCCACCATCTCACCCAACCATCTATCCATGTCCTCTGCAAAATAACAGTGGGCACCTGCAAGATCACGGATGAAGTTACGTACAGCAGGAAGTGTAGCCCTCTGGAGCCTCAGACTATCTCTGGTGTAACATTTCATACATGCCTGTGCCTCCATGATGGCCCAAAACATGCATCTGTTGACACCTGCTTTGGCACTTCTGCCAGGAGCATGATGACCAGCAGCCCTCCTACGAGCACCCCTGTACATCTGCCTGTGTGGTACCTCATTGGTCATCTGGCTATGGCTGCTGTGTACAGACACACTTGCCATAGTCACCACACTTTCCTGTCCCATGCCACCACCTGCCAACTGTCCCTCTTCTATGGTCACTGGTGATGGGGTATGTATGGGCATTGTGACTGTATGTGGGGATGGGGTGGATAACAGTGGGATGTCAACCAATGGTACAGATTCAGCCCCTGGCAACCCTACCTCTGTCTCACTATGCCTATCATAATTGTCAGAGTCTGTATGGACACTAACATCAGTTTGCCTACAGGAGGGACGCTGACTCACCTCGCCACCTGTGAGGGGCAGACAAGAAATGTAAATTAAGACCTGTACATTATGGGTTACTTCTACACACACACACACACACACACACACACACACACACACACACACACACACACACACACACACACACACACACACTTACAGGTGAGGTGGAACAAAGATATTACACAGGCCTCTCATTACCCAACAGTCAACATGCATGACATATGGCACTGAACAGCATGCACTGCAGCCATACTGAATCCTTGTTAACAATATTATACATCTTTGTGATGCATGGGTTGTGTTAGTAGGTGATGCCCCTTCCCCTGGAACACACTGCACCCAAGTACACAGTATTGCTGTGCACCTGTACAGCACACTGGCATGTACTGTGCACCATACCTCACAAGTGTACACACCATTGCTGAATGTGTATATGTGTGGCAGATATGTTTGCTCTGTTGCTCTCAGCCCCTATGTGTTCATCTGACACATACCTGGGATGATATGAGGACTGATGTCAATAATTAATGTGTCCTTTGATTTGCAGATCTCACCATCAGCAGTGCATGTATGTGCAATAAAATCCAGTTACACTGACAACCTTCAAAGCTTAATGTGGATATAAGGAGTGTACACACCCTTGTTGACATGCCAGCCTCTTCTATGATATGCAATGGGACCACGATACTGCATTTGTTAACATTGCACACACCTGATATGTGACATATGACCTGTGCAATCCAATACAGTATCAAACAAAAGTGTTAGTCGTGCAGATGCTGAATGAGATGCATACAATATGTGGTTTACATAAGTGTGCACACCCTTAACACAATGGTTTATGGAAGCACCTATTAAATGAACTACAGCAGTCACTATTCCTGGAAGGGGTATACTAGCATGGCCCATCTTCACTTGCCATTATTTGGTCACTCTGCCCTACAAATGTCCCCCAACTCTGCCAGATTGCAAGGTCAGCTCATGTGCACAGCCCTTGGAGGTCACACAGTGGCTTCACTATTGCTGTAGAGTCTGGGTTATGTCTGGCACAATTCATAACCTTGACGGTGTTCAGATACAGCCATTTTTAGTGAGCTTTGGATGTATGCTTCAGTTCACTGTTGTGTTTCAAGCTGACACCCCTCCCCATCCTCAGCCTTATTGCAGATGCTTGACAACTATGGGACATACAAAAGTGTTATTTTACAGTGTTCCAAATTCCAAACACCATGTCTACCGGCCTAGTTCCAGCTAATGAACAGCAAACCTAAAGGTGTACACTGGCATCAGAAAGCTAAATATTGGGGTTGGTGGCCCTGAGGTGGAGTGAGGTGTTGCTTGTGCACCACACGTATCTTTATGAATACTGTCTGCAGGTTTGAGCCTTGATTTCATGACACCATTACACACTGCAACACATGCCTTTGGGAGACTTGATGTTATGCTTGTGCTACCTGTAGAGAATCCTGGATGATGTATCATGTGGGACAACTCTTCTGTCTGATTACCCTAACCTATAGGCCACACTTATGTAGAATCCAGGCAATTGTCGGCACAGGTACTGCACAGGCAGTACTTGCTAGACATTCCTGCAAGTCCCTCAGTGTTGCTGCATGTTTCTGGGCAGCCTCCATAACCAGTTTGCAACATGTTTTGTCATCTGTTTTGGATGGCCATCTGTTTATTTTCTACATCAATGTTGTCCCATTCTTCATACACACATACATGACTGTCTGTACTGTTTGCTATGGTATATGCAATGGTGAGGTAAGGCTACTTTTCCCACTCCTGAGTGCTACCTTTAGGATATGGGATCTATTT
Organism: Protopterus annectens; assembly: GCF_019279795.1. Taxonomy (NCBI): domain Eukaryota; kingdom Metazoa; phylum Chordata; order Ceratodontiformes; family Protopteridae; genus Protopterus; species Protopterus annectens. The sequence goes on from NC_056731.1 coordinate 1,938,271,701, forward strand.
CATGTTTTGTATAATATGTGCAAGCCACAGCTGCCTCTGTTGCAAGTGAGTGGGCAAATGTCATGGACATACTTCTTGGGCAGCAGACCATTACTTGGTGTGACATTGAGGCTCTGTACTTGATGGAAGGTGTGTACTCAAGAAGAGTGAATGCTGTCAGTACATCACAGGCTGCTTCCACAATATGTTATTTGGAGTGTGTGCACACATATGCTTCCAGTGTTTGTTAAGGTATGTATTCCCCATATTTGTTGTCCTAACACAGGATTCCATATTACACATTCATTGCTCATGTTAGGATCACATTACAGGTTGTAAAAGGTGTGAAATGTGGTATTGTGGTTTGTTGTTGTTTATATCAGGAACAGTTGCCATTGTAATAGTGGTGTATACACTGTTGCAGCCACTGTATAAGGGTAATGTTTCAGACATGTCCCTACTGCAGGCCATTTGTCCCACCATTATGTTCATCTCTGTCCACACATCTTGCAAGGACAGGTTGTTAGGTGTACTGCAGGACTCTTACATACCCTTCAGATATACCACCATGGTGACTACTGTGATGCAGTGCAGTTAACACCAACAATAAGTGAACATGTACACCATGCATTATGGGTAGATGTGTTAAATGTGTGCATGGCAAATAGCATGGCCATAACATGGCCGCTGTATTGGCAAACCTGAACAAAGCAACTCCATACTCACCAGCTACAGGCTGCTGCCCCAGCTGTATACCAGAGGGACCTAAATAGTTGTGTGGGATAAGTAATGTCAGTAGCCACACCTGTAGCACTGGTACAGGGTGGGAGCAGCATTTCAGCACATCAACAGTACAAACCCACAATACTAGAGATTATGCACATTTGTTCATTACTACACTGCAGCAACAGACTATCTTATCTGACATATGCATGTAGATGCTTTACAGATGAAAATGGATAAGCAACAGTGGTCTAGTAATATGCCCTGGGGCCTTGCCTGCACACTCTTCATCCATTGTGTGGGTGGCACCCACCTCCACAATGCTGTCTTCAGTCTGCTGGCTTGTCTGGCAGGCGGGTGCCCCAAGGCTGGCAAGGAGCTCATCAGCATGTGTCAGTGGGGGATAGATGGCATGACCCCCACCTGTGGCTAGCTGTTCCCTCCTAACTGCAGCAGCACGCTGACAGGCATGGCAGATTAGATCTGTGCATCGATGTCGCACCTGTTCATAATTTCGGTTCTGCAGGCTGACATCGTTTACCCTGTGGATGAGCTCATTCCACAGGGTGGTCGTCTCATGCAGATCCTGGGCCCTGCAGCCGAGTAGTTTGGCATGATGCATGATGAGGTATTGGATGACTGCATCATTTTCAAGGTTTGTGAATGGGGGCAAGCGTTCCTAGAGTATTGTACCTGGAAGACATAAACAGGAAAAAAAGGTCACAGGACCTCATAAGGTTGTCTACATGCACATCAACAATGGATATTACTTGCAAATAATCCAGACTATATCATAACACTGTAAGCTATCATGGCTTTGACATCTTGCATTACACACCTGGTCCTGACCTGTCCAGTTCCCTCAATATGACACTTAATGGCATAATCCACTATTTACCATTCATTTCTGTGTAGAGGGATGACAGTGGCCATCTTCCAGGTGGATGGTGTGTGGATGGTGGCATGTCTGTGTTTGACTGTAGTGTGTGATGGAACTGTGAACACATGCCTGTGTTCATGTAGAAGGCAAACTGTGATGTTTTCATGCCCCATGGAGACTTGCTGTTGTTGCCATCAGTTGGCATTATGTCCATGCTCACCACTGATGCAGGCAGGAGTGTGGTTGATGTGCATATCCCCCTGTACTAATGTTGTGGACAGGGTGCCACTGTTCCCACCTATCCTGTCTGATCCAGGTTGCCTGTATCCCTGACATGTGTGTATGAGGTGTGCTTTATCCCCAGTACAGGTTGACTTGTGTTACTGGCTCTGAGACTGCGTACATATGTGGAGACATGGTTGCAATTGGCCTTGGGCGTCTGGATATGTCTGATTTCTAGTCATAGTCAGCCTTACAGAAAGTCACCTGTGAACCTACATGCTTGCTCAGATAGAGGTGGACTTGCTTTCAAGTTGTGGTCTGCACCTATGTGTCCCTGTACAGCCACTATAGCAACCGATTATGTGCTTTGTGTCTTGGTGGTGTCCACCCAGGGGGATTACTCTATCGTTGGTGGAAGATGGTTGTACAGGTCAGGTACAGCTGATTCCATATAGCTACAGTGGAAATGAAGTGTACACACCCCTGTTACAATGCACGGTACTTGTGCAATTGGAACATGACCCCACAAAAGCACATGTCAACACAATCCCCACTTGTGATGTGTCTTATAGCCTGCTCAGTTCAATAGGTAACTGTCCTGTGGAAACATATGGTAATTAATACTCAGTACAGTAAGCCAGTTGAATGTGTGTGCACACCCTTACACTGATATGTTGTGTAAACACCTGCTAAGATGATTACAACATCCATTTGTCTTGGTTTGTACTCAAAAGTCATATCACATCTTCACTTGGCAATGGTTGCTCACCTTCTATGAAACAGCTTTGTTTCTTTTTCAATAGAATTGTACAGGTTATGTGTCACATTTGAGGTGACAAACATTTTGATATGACTTTCTGTGGTTTCATTGGCATACAGCACACAGACGTGGTATTCCAACAGGGGTGTGTACACTTTGATAGCCAGTGTATATGGGTGTTGATATAGCTGTTAGTGGTAGGCATGGACAGTGGGTCATAACACAGTTGTACACTTCTCTAATTACTACATGATAAGCATGCCTACTGTAGTACCCATATCAGTGTCATGGCAATGCAACAATCAGTAGCAGTACACATTTTCTTTTGTTGTATGCAGTGACAGTGATATTACAGACATGTGCAACATGCACATCCTATTTTCCGGACTGCTTGTGACCTATGTTATTACTTCTGTGCCTTTCAGCTGAACATACAGATACATACACATGTGCACGGGATACCTGGTATACATTTGTGTTCTATGTCATTATGGCACACTGTATTTAAAGTCTTGCAGCTTAATCATACATCTCAACCTGTTATATCAGGACTTCTGGGCATTGGTCCACATCACTGGGTGACAAAACAGGGAAGTCAATTTTGATAAAGTATTAATATAGCTGCCGTAACACAAGTATATGTGTAAGTGACTACAGATATCTGTCACAACTGTGAACATTGTCCAGCAGAACACTGTACAGTTGAATGTCATTAATTCAATATATCACATGCAGTTTAACACACACATCTGCAACAGTGCTTTACTATGCTCATGTCCTATATAGATATCCTATATTTACAATACAAACATGTATAATACTCATATTCACAGGTAACATAAGGATATGAGCAGCATCCCATTAACTGGCCTAGTAGTGGCACAGACATGACTATTTAACAGACACTCTAGTGGTTGCCATATGTGAGCTGTCCTTTCCCAAGGTATGTCAGGCTCCTCAGCTGTGACCCAACCTATTCAACTCTTAGAGCATCACATGTGGACAAAGCCTAACATTAGTGGGGGATATATAGGGACAGATCGTAGCTATGCCTATTACAAACCTATGAAGTTTGTAGCATGATACATTTCTCATTACCATAACTGTTTTGAAGGTGGTGGGGACTGAAACTCATGTGTCTATCATTACTTCATTACTTCCATCTCCAGCTATTTGCCAGACTAATATAGATGTTAGGAGGAACAGAATAAACACTATGATGGCTAAATCTTGACATTCTATGAAGATCTGCACAGTTGACAGGTATGGCCCACTGCAGACAGAGCCAGATGCTATGTCCATAGCATTTGTTCAGCAAGACATCATTACAGCAAGTACTGATGGCAAATATACATCTTTCATAATCATCTATCCCATTATTACAGACCAAGTTGTTGTTTGTCTTTCGGCTTTTCCCGGTTAGGGGTCACCACAGCGGAACTCCGGCCTGCTAATGATTGGCAGTAGGGTTTTTTTATGGTGCTGAGTTGCCAGCTCAACACCCAACCTTCAACGCCCATTCATGTCTTTCAGAACGACACTCGACCACGGGGAGGACATGTAGACCAAGAACTACATTCACTTACATGCTTACATGTATCACATACCTGGTTTATCTATAGGTTCCTTCTGTGTACAAGTTGTCTTCTTGTTTCTTATTTATTTATTTTTTTTAGTTTTGGTTATGTGGTTTCTATTTTTTTTTTTTTGGTCTCTCTCTCTCTCTCTCTCTCTCTCTTTTGCTCCACTATGAAGATCGAGCTGGTTTGAATAGGCTGAAACATGGCTTTTGTAGGTGATGCTCATGTTCAGGTGATGGCCTCTGCACCAATTGCTGTTCCCCACTTGCTAATTGTATGCATGCAGCTGTGTAGTTCTTGCAATAGCCAATGTCATAGCAACCCACTACTATAAATAACTACATCATGTGTATATTGTCCCTTTACCACGACTGTGTGGAAGACATCATTCATGTGTTGGAGCAGCAGTGTTATAGACAGAAGGTAGGAATACCTCTTACAACAAGACTTGTAGACTCAGGCCAGCTACATGTTTGTATAAGGTTCCAGATCTAGGGACAGTGTGTGAGTATTGCTGTTATATGCATTGAATACTGCTAGTTTTACAGGGTTTGTGTGTACATGCTAGTTTTGCATGGAATGCAGTCTGTCTGCATAGCTTTCAACTGTGGGGCTATCCACATGATGGCCAGAGGATTGGCTGTTATGCTTTCTCTGTTCCCCTCTCAGGTCTTGTCCCTGACATATCAGTGGCATTATCTCCGTTGATTACTATTAGTATATGGCAACATCCATGTGTGTTTCTGACTTCATATTCCTGAGTAAGGGTATGTTGCAATCAATACTGTAACACCAGCAACTTTCATAGTGTATAGCAGCAATATTTCAAATATGGTCCTGTGTTTCAGCCGCTGTCCTCCACTTATATACCAGGCTTTGACCAGATGTCATGCA
>NC_056731.1:1938279238-1938349238 GCF_019279795.1 Protopterus annectens
ATGGGGAGGACCAATGAACCAACACTAGGGACACCATGTACGTCCTGCAGGTATAAATGTAGAATGTTGCTACAGAAACAAGTTGTGTGTCAGCACACATGTTCAGAAGGATGTCAGTTTTGAAACTGTAATGTATGTCATCATATACTGACTGAAATCCCCACATGATGACAGTGATTTACCACATGAAGGAAGGAATAAAATGATACTGTGCAACAGACCACAAATATAGGCAATAAACATGGACAGTCTGGAACAATCTGGCTGGTTGATAGGTATGCTCAGAACAGCTTAGTGCAAGAAAGCATAACCAAGCCTGACAAAGGGGGGTGAGCCATGAAAATGTGGACATTACGGAAATACTGGTGTAGTTGAGATGACACATATGATGCAGTAACACCCTCCTGTCTGTTCCAACATCTATTGAATGGAATAACACAAGTTCAAAGCCCATTGACCTCCCAGTAGTTAGTCACTAAATCTTCACATCCTCCCATTAATGTGTCAGAAATACACGTTTATGGGGGTCAGGCAACACTTACATCTGCCGAATATCTGGACATAACATCAAATTAGATAAAATACACTGAGCTGCTAGACATGTCACCAAGCAATATCCAAACTACAGGCAGACTGACACAACAAAAAGGCAATCTGGCTATGGGGGAATACACATGTAATTGCAAATATACCAAGCCCTCCAGGGATGTAACAGCACTGAGAAACAGTCACCAGTGTGAAAGTGCATACAGTATAAGGGGTTTGCATCTGTACTGCTCTTACCTGGCATGAAACCATACTGCAGGTCATCAATCATCACCATGTTTTCAACCTAGCTGCCACCACCCTTTACCATTTCCTCATCCTGTGACCAAGCAATGTTATCATTTACTTGTTACTACACCTCTGCAGATCACCCTTGTACAGATTAGCAGTACCGATACATATTCATCAACATCTCAAACATCCTCTCACTTTCCAAGATTACAGTAAACAATCCAGTTAAAAATACCACTGCCATGTCTCATAAACCACTGTCGTGGAGGTGAGTGCCACCCAGGAAACCAGCGAGGAGTGTCCAGGTAAGGCAAAACTCCACATCAGTGTACTGAGGTTACATTCCAGCTGTGGACTAAGAGTCTGTAGATGCATATGTCATTGCAAAATAGAGTACTGGGTGGGGGTTAGTAATGCACACATGTGCCCATTTCAGGTGAAGAATAGCAAATAGTGTAATATCATAGTGTATACTGTACCTGTGCAGACATGTAGCATTGCACCTGGACCAATGGCTATTGTGAAGCTGTTGACAATACCTCTACTTGACAATACCAAGGTACCTCCTATCAACATGAGGCACAGCAGCCCTAGATCATTAAGTATGACATCCCCCTGTTGTGGCTTACCAGTACCCCAGGCATTTTAAGGTCATGTGTGTGGCTATACACTGAACTGTTATAGTCAGCAAATTGCATGTATCTGCAAGATCATCCGTGGTGGGGTTCACTGCATGATATCACAGGGGCCTATTTGCATGAGATGTCACATATCAGTATCATAACTCACAAACCTGTTATTGCAAGACATCTGGGTAATAATTGCCAAAATGTGGGGACAGAGTGCCAGTAGTAGGGGCATGTTGTATACAGTGCTGCGATTCAGTGCACATAAAAGGTGTATACACATGTCACAATGCCAGGTATTTGTGAGATATGAAAATGTAAGCACAATACACAAGAACAAAGCCATGCAACCTGTATTGAGACCTATGATCTGTACCATGCAAATGTGAAACATACGACTCTGTTATGGGAACATGTATGTGGAGTGGTAACATTCCAATAAGCTAGATGTATATCAAAAATGAGTGCATGTAAAGTGTTTTCTACCCTTATTTTATTGCTGTGTTTGATTAGAGTGTTTGCTTAAATGTATCTGCATAATCCTCAGAACAACCTTAAGCTATTTTGTTTGAATATGTTACTCTGTGCATATTATGTAACTATCCTATACTATGCATCTCCCTGTATGTCCTATACTATATATCACTGTATCTCTTATAGTTGTACTGTATTATATGTTTATTGGAGCTTTTCTCCCTGTGCCTCCACTGAAAAGGGTTCTATGGGCCCAATGGACTTTCCTGGTAATCAAACTGGAAATATATAAATAAATATGTGTGGGCCTTTGTCAACCCCATCCCTGCACACAGTCACAATGGCCACACATTCCCCATCACCACTGGCCACAAGTGAAGGACAGCTGGGTTCAGGCACAAGACATGCCAGTGTGGAGACTTTGAAAAAGTGAGCAGCCAGCCACTAGTCATAGCCAGACTGCTGGCGAGGTCACACACAGGTAGATGGGCAGGGGTGGCTGAAGGAGGGTTGATGCCTGTCCAGCACATGTAGCAAGTGCCAATGCAGCAGTTACCAGGGACATGTTTTAGGCTGTAATGTATGCAGGCACATAATGAATGTAACACCAGACAACTGCACAGGGTTGTCGCAGAACATCTCCCTGGTGCTCATGGCTGTCTCCAGGACCTTGTTGCAGCTAGGCATGAGGGCAATGAGATCATGGATAGATGGTTGGATGAGACTGGGGCACTCAGCCATGGAATATCTGTGCCTGAATGTTTGGCAGGGGAGAGGCGGCAGCCACGTCGACATAGCTCAGCACCACAATCAGCTGGGGGTCCACGTGGCCATTCACATCATGCTCCCATAATGTCAGTGACACTGGCAGTACTGAGGGTGGTGCGCTGTCCATGCTATGATGTAGCAGGCCATGGGCATGTGGTCCTGGCTGGTCCCAACAGGATCACGGTTCCAGCAGACATCAGCCACCATCAGGGAGTAGTACTGCCTTGGGCTTTGTGCCTGGCAGTATGAGTCAGACCAGTGGCAGGTCCCGTTCCTGTGTCCATGGCCGGAGAGGGTGAACTGTACACCCTGCCTTGTATGGCCCACAGCTGTCCACAAAACATAAGTGTAGGGCAGCCACGTGGTGTGATTGTGTGCAGGCAGACACACACACACCCACACACACACACACACACACACACACACACACACACACACACACACACACACACACATACACACATCACAATCAGGAAAGAGGTCACCTCCACACACATGCACCAAGCATGCATAAGCCATATCATTCCCACACCCCAAACACGCACCCATAATGACAACTGAATGGCACAGCCTAGGCCTCTGGTAAACATGCACAACACCCTGTGCATATGAGAAACCTGTGACAGATCCCTTCCATCCAAACCATCAATACAGGGACATGCAAATATGGGTCTGATGCACAGGGTGAGCATACTAAATTGTAGCTATGTAATGTTGAGTGTCCAAATTTAAATCCAAATTCAGTATATATGCACAGCTGTTGCTGTAGAAGAAATGGACAGCTATGAACCTTCCCTACACCCATCCTGCACATCCCTAGCTATCTTTCATATTGGCCCCTCCACAGAACTCACCAACTACCAGCCCATAGCAATTCTCTCTCGTCTCTCCAAAATACTTGAGAGATGCATTTACTCTCAAGTTGTAGACTACCTCCTTACTAACAAACTCCTGTCTGACACACAACATGGTTTCTGGCCATACCACAGCACAACCACTGCCTTACTTGCTTTTACTAACACTATCCATCAACATAAAAACAATGGGTATTTCTCCTCTGCAACTTTCCTAGACCTATCTAAAGCATTTGACATGGTCTCACATAAACAACCCATCTCTGTTCTCAATAATCTATCCTTTTCTCAATCTGTCACAGACTGGTTCCAGAGCTATCTGACTGGCTGCCAGCAATCCGATGTTTGGCATAATGATGTATCCTCCCAACTCATCTCAATTGGGGTTCCCCAAGGATCCATCCATGGACCCTTACTCTTCTTCATATTCACAAATAATCTAGCCTCTGCTACCAAACAGGTCACTCTCATACAGTATGCAGATGATTCCACCATCATCTGCTCAGCCCACTCCCTTCCTGAACTTCAAAAGACCACACAGGAAGCCTTTCCTCAGTTGAAACTTGGCTTCTTAATGCACAGTTAATACTTAACCCAAAAAAAACTAAACTCCTCAGCTTTTAACCCATCAAACACAATCAAAACACCCCCAATTTAATATTACAGCCAATAATAACACCATTATCCCCCAACAGACCACACCAAACTACTTGGAAAAAAGATTGACAATAACCTCAAGTTTCACATGCACATTTCATTAACCATAAAAAAGTACACAAAAAAGTAAGAGCTTTATACAGAAATAAGCAATTCCTCACCAAAATAGCCAGGATTTCAGTTGCAAATACCCACCTAATCTCTACCCTACTCTACACCTCTCCAATATTTACCAACCTAAGGCAAAGCGAATTAAGTAAACTCGAGACTTGCTACAACAAAATAGCAAAGTTTGCCACTGGTGCAGCCTACCATAATCACCACTGCACCTCACTTACTGACCTAGGCTGGCTAGAACTCCCTCAACTCCTTCTCACCCACAAGCTAGTATATCATCCTTTAAAAGTCCCATCCCTCCAAAATCTACTCCAGCCCTATCATATCACCAGACCACTACGCTCCAGCAACAAAAATCAAATACAGGTAACTAGAACAAGTTCTCTGCTGAAGAAGCACTCTTCTCCTACACCATAGCAAAATTATGGAATACCCTCCCTCATCTTGTACTAACTTCAAAGCTGTTCTAAAATCTCATCTAAAAGAGCACTGGGCATGCCCTTGTAACAATCCTCACTAATATCTCTACTCCAACCACCCTAAACCTATCTTCCACCCTACAAACTATTTGTGGTTACAGCCAACTACATTACTTGTAAACCTCTATCTCAGCTGTAATCTTAGGTACTGTTATTCATGAGTAATATCTGCTAGCTTAACTATTAGGATACTTGCCGTCTTAAATGGCACTGATGCAATAATTGTGTTGTATATACTCAATTGTCCTTCACCTAAACATCTTATTCATTTTGAACTATGTCTGTTTTACTGCTATTGTTAAACAAAAAGCCTACCTATACTTCTTGTTATCTTGTAATTAAATGTTCTTTATTGTGGAGCTTTTCTCCCTGGGCCTCTGCTGAAAAAGGACCTGTGTCCAGTCGGATTTTCCCAGTCAACAAATGTAAATAAATAAATAATAAATAAACAAATATAATTTTACCCTCTTTGTCCCCATTTTTCACCACTTTCCTCTCACCCCTTTTTCCTTTTCTTTTAAAGTAATTCTACATATATACCTGCAGGATGTACATTGTGTCCCTAGTGTTGGTCCATTGCCCCCCCCCCACTTGCAGCCTTTGTCCAGATCTGTTGTACTTAGGGGTGGGGAGGTATGCTTCTGGGTATGACTCCAGTACATGTTATGTTTTTTATATATATATATATATATATATATATATATATATATGTGTGTGTGTGTGTGTGTGTGTGTGTGTGTGTATATATATATATATTATGTTTTATATATATAGAGATATATACACATATATATAAATATATATATATATATATATACACACACATATATATATATGTGTATATATATATATATATATATATATATATATTATGTATTTATGTATATACAGCCGTGGTGGTGCTGCGGTAGTGTTGTTGCCTCACAGCAAAAAGTTCTCCTGTTCAATTCTCGGCTGAAGTGCTGGGAGTGCCTTCTGTGTGGAGTCCGCATGCCCTCCCTGCAGTTGGGTGGGCATTCGAAAGACATGCGTAAATGGGCGTACCTTCGCTGAAGGTTGAACGTCGAGCTGGCACCTCAGCATTCATGAAAATCTACTGCCAAACATTAGCGGACAGGAATTCCGCTGTAGCGACCCCTAACCAAGAAAAGCCGAAAGACAATATATATATATATATTTATGTATATATATATATATATATATATATATATATATATATATCTGTACCTAGATATATATTTATATATATGTATATATTATGTTAAGATATATTTATCTGTGTATAGATATATTTATACACATATATATATATATATATATGTTTACATATATGACTACTGATATATCCGTATTTTTTATATCTGCACATGTATATTATTTTATGATATATATGTACATATTCTATATGTCTAAGTTCATATGTACAGCTCCATATATCTGATGTATACACTTTTCATTTGTATCTATCACCATACAAATCCGTGTTTGTATATTTATATATTATAAACATGACTGGTTTCACAGTATTCTATACCTGTCATCAATTATATATTTTGAAAGAAAAATGATCAGTAATGGAGCTCTGATGAAGTAGTGGTACACTGCTCTGACAATGGTGTACATGGTCTTGGGTTCAGGACTGGGTATTGCTGATTATTTTTTTGCTGGCCAAAACAGTGGCTGATGGTGACAGGGTGATTAAAGCAGTTTTAAGCAGTTGTAAGCAGTAGTAAGTGGGACTATGCCTGTTTGTGCGGTGCTAAGCGATGCCTACACAGATTAAGCACTTTTAGAGCTAACTCTCTTTATGCATATTTAACCAGAAGATAGCAATGCTTGCCCGCAGGCAAACCCACACAAACCCACTTACAACTGCTTAAAAGTGCCTTAATCGGTCTGTATCCAACAGCCCGTGTTCTGCCCAGCAACAAAATAATCAGCCCTAGCAAGTCTTGAGCCCAGGAGACCATACACCATAGTCCCAAAAATTACAACTAAGCCACCTGAGCTGTACATATGTGTGATGTTTATTGAAAGATATCATGGAGCACAGTCATTCAACAGTAGGCAAAATGTGTGTTTGTATATCTATATATATATATATATATATATATATATATATATATATATATATGAAACTGATGTGGAATAATGTGAATAACGTGACTAACTCTCTCCCCCTCCAAAGCCCCTCTCTATTGTAGCTTATTTTAACCATACAGCACTGGGTTTGCTTCAAGTAAATCTATTTGTGTAGCTTGAGGCCAGTGTCATTTTGTAAGCTTACTTCTGCTTATATTTTATTACTTTTTATTTTATTTCTGGTGACTATACCTTTAGAAACTTTATATCCTTGTCTCTCAAATTAGTTTTTCACTATCTTTTTCTGATTGTTTCTATGACTTCATCTTGACCAGCGTGCTAGCCCCACTCCATTCACTCCCCTGCTCTACCCCTATTCCCACCCACCCCCATTACAATTACCTTTATACCTAACTATCCCTCCCCTTCCTGTGCCACTAGCCACTACAATTCCACTTCCTGCCTATTGCCACAACCACCTTACTAATCTGTCAATCTTGTCAACACCACATCCTCTATACCACTGTCTCTACCTACTCTATCTGACCATATTTTATTCCATGTATTATTTTCTAATATCTTCTACACTACTCCTTATTCTATCTCCACCTCTTACCACTCCAGTCTCTCTGACCCACTCCTATGTTCACCAACTTCTTACTCCTACAACAAATATCCAACTACTTCATATTTTACTATCTCCCCTAATCTCTTTACTACCTCTACCTCAAGTCTATATAAACTATCCATAATACAGGTTTTTAAACATTCCCACAAAGTTAAGTCAAAACTATACAGACTCCATCTAGCATCTACTAGTCACTCTCTCCTCACTAAAAAACCTCCTTTGTTCTGGAGATATCCATCCCAATCCTGGCCCCTCTTCTCTCCCCAAAACTACCTCTACACTGCCTCCATCTTACTCCTCTAACAGTCACCAACCTCAGTCACACTCACAACAATCATCTTCATCCAAATACTTAACTATTTACTCATTGAGTATTCAGAGTCTACCAAATAAAGTCACTGAGCTGCACTCATGGATAGCTCTCAATACCCCTGACATCCTCTCCCTATCTGAAACCTGGCTCAAGCCACAAATCTCAAATAGTGAAATACTCCCACCAGGTTATAATATCTTCCGATCTGATAGACCTGTAAAATAAGGTGGTGGCATGGCCATCCTCTACTCAAACAACCTTAACCTCTCACCATACCCTTCCCCAATTCCTGACTTCCTCCCAGCTGAAATCATCATCCTTAACTGCCATCTGAATCCCCACAAAAACTTGCAATTGCCTCTATCTACCTTCTTCCTGGTAACAATCTGCCCATTCTTGAAAACATCCTATTCTGGTTCTCCCACAACATACCATATGAGACATTTATCCTTGGTGATGTCAACATTGATTGGTCCAAACTCACAACTGACTCCCCCCAACTCAGTATCCACCTACACAGCTTCCACCAACTTATAACATCTCCCACTCGCTTCCATAAAAATTTCACTTCCAGCTCCATCATAGACTGGATCCTTACCAATTACCCCCACCAATACCACAATCCCACCACCTTACCTGACTCCCTCATCTCCCTACCACCCGATCATCTCCCTACCACCATCTTAAGACACTACTCTCATATTCCTAAACCCCACCTTATTAAAGACTGTCAATTCATCCCAATTTAACTCCATTCCCCACAACATAGATTGGTCCATCCTAAAACACCTCCCCCTAAACGATGCTGTAAGCACTTTCAATAGCATCTTCATGAATACTCTAAACTCCTTAGCTCCCTCTAGGAAGATCAGAGTAAAATCAATTCATGCTCCCTGGCTCTCCAAAGAGACTAGGTCCCTTATGAAACAGAGAGATCATGCTTGGAAAACCTGGACTAAAACTAAACAACCACCTTTTCTTCAAAAATACAGGCAACTGAGGAACCTTTCAAAAAAACATACAACTAATGACAAAAAGTCATACAATAGCTCTGCACTGCTTAACAACAAATCCAATCCTCAAAAATGTTGGTCAACTATCAAAAATATCCTCTATCCTGGAAAGCCCTCTAATCCCTCCCTATACCCTAACTCTACCTCTCAGGAAACAGCTACCCTCCTGAATAAACACTTTATCTCTTCCATCCAAAATCTGGTAACCTCTAAGCGAAACTCTACTTCAACACCCACCCCTCAAAGTCCCACTAACACAACTTTGTTTTCTTTGAGCTAGTTCCCATTACTTACATCAAATTTCTACTACTCAAGCTAAAACCTTTCTCTCCTTCCACTGACAATCTATCTCCTACATTCCTCAAACTTGCTGTTGACTCAATTGCCTATCCTATACCTATACTAATTAATCAATCTATTCTGGAATCAACTGTTCCCACACTTTGGAAATCTTTCTTCACTATTTCTCTTCTTAAAGGTGAAAACTCCACTGACCCCTCAAACTACCAACTCATTGCCATTCTGTCCCCCCTCGCCAAGATATTAGAAAAATGTATTCACTCACAGCTTCTCAATCACCTCCTCACACATCACTTACCCCTACCCAACATGGATTTCGTCCTCACCACAGCACCACCAATGCCCTCCTCTCCTTCACTCATATCATTACAGAGGCCCTAGACAACAATAAACTCATTTCCTGTCTCTTCCTAGATCTCTCCAAAGCCTTCGATACTGTCTCTCATCCTCTACTACTATCCAAACTCGCAAATCTCCACCTATCGCCCTCCACACTTTCCTGGTTTAATAGTTACCTATCTGACAGGGAACAATCTGTCAAATGGCTCTCATCCTCCTCACCTTTCCTTTCCATCTCCACTGGTGTTCCCCAAGGCTCCATCTTGGGACTTCTTTTGTTTAACATCTTCAACAATGATCTTTACACCTCATGCAAAGAATCCTCCCTTATTCAGTATGCTGATGACTCCACACTTATATCCATCTCAAATAACATTCCTGAACTGCACTCCCTGACCCAAGAGGCCCTACTATCCACTGAACAATGGATCTCTCACAACCTATTGATCCTAAATCCGAAAAAGACCAAACTCCTACTCTTCCTTCCCTGTTCTCTTTCTCATCACAAAACCTCCTTTTTTATTACATCTTCTAACAATACAACTATCCAACCTGACACCCACACAAAACTCCTAGGGGTCATTATCGATGATGAACTAAAGTTCAAATTACACATACTTCAATGTATAAAAAAAAAAAAAAAACTAGGTCTGCTATATCGGAACAAAAAATTCCTAACCCCTGAATCTAGACTTACCCTGGGCCAGGCACTCCTCCTCCTCTCCCTCTTATATACCACCCCAGTTCTTACCAATATCCAGGCCTCCACTCTAAACAAACTCCAACAGACTTAGCATAAAATAACCAGATTCATTACTAACTCCCCATACAACTCACACCACTGCATTTCTTTAAACACTCTTCAATGGCTTGAACTTCCCCAATTTCTGCTATCTTATCAATTTCATATGCTACAATCTATTCTTTATAAACCCTCCTTCTGCCCATCTCTATCTTCCTTAGTCTCCATCCACATCCCATCCTAGACTCTCCGTACTTCTAACCAACAATTACTTGATATCTACCACCCAAAAAGGTCAGTAGGAAAACTACTCTACAAACACTTCCTTGCCCATGCTTGGAACAAACTTCCCCTTGACTTACATTCAATCTCCCACACCTCACACTTTACAAATGAACTAAAAGCTCATTTTCTCAATTCCAGAACCTGCCCTTGCCATGACCTTACCTAGCTTTCCTTCCCTTTATGTACCCTCAAAAGGGCCATACTTAGTACCTCATTACACCTCTCTCTCCAATGTGTCTACTACGCATTTGCATAATTTTATACAAACAAAAAAATTTTATTGTTGACCTATTGAACTATATCAATGTAAAATTGTTACTTAGTTTCTTTTTAATGCAACTTTAACTGTATGCATGTAATCCAACATATGTAAATCTTTTTGCTATAACTGCTATTATATCAATATTGTTTAAAATTATAGTTGTTTAAAATGTACTACTGGAGCTTTTCTCCTCGGGTCTCCACTGAAAATGGGTCACAAGCCCAGTTGGACAAACCTGGTTAACAAATGTCAATAGATAAATAAATAAATAAATAAGACTGGAAAACCACCCTTATCAGCCTCAACTAAAGGTTCTGATCCCTCTTCAATTAGGTGTTTGAAATACAAAATAACCAATTTATGGAGCTATCAAATAAAATATATGATAAATTCTTGGTCCTACCATCTCATGGCATTTGCCATATGTCAGTTGTCATCAGCACGACACAACTGTACAAAGAGGGTATGTCCCTTGCAAAGAGGGACAGGTGGTAACCCAAACTAATCTGCAAAACAAAGGATACTCTGCTATCTTGACCAAAGCCTTCAAGTAGTACATTAAAAAACACACTTGCCTTGAAGACAAGAAGCAGTCAACACTTAAATACAGATTTAGTTCAACAGCCTCCAATTACTGTCTTTAGTTAACCCCCTAGGGGGAAACGTATCACATATTACAATGTAAATGGATCCTTTACATAACAATGCTACACTTCGAAATGTAGTATCACACTGACAAACAGAACTGTGTGCAACACAGTAAGTTGTAACCCACCACTGTCCCCATGTTGAAATGTATGAAAATGTACAGCCATATACCTTAATGTGTCTTATTAGTAATATCTCTCACATGTTCTAACAGCCTAGGATTTAAAAATGTAATACCCCCTCCCCAATAAAATGTCTTACAAGGGTATATAACAGCATTAGCTATATACTGACCTCTTGACTGTACATGATTACATCAGTGATCATGCAGATGCCCACCATTACTTTGCAGGGGTCATGGACAGATGGTTGGGTGAGATGGTGGGAATGCTCGACCATGTGGTGTCTGTGGTAGACCATGTGGTGGGAGTAGGGAGTCAGCCACGTGGACATAGGTCAGTAACACCAGCAGGTGGAGGTGTACGTGGATGTGTGACATCTCACTCCTGCTCCCATAGTGGCAGTACCAGCAGCATCACTACAGGGGGTGCTGTCCACATCACAATGCAGCAGGCCACGTGCATGTGGTTCTGGCTGGTCCAAACAGGGATGCAGATCCAGCAAACAAATGTCATCATTAGGGGAGAGTAACATAACTTGGTTTCTACCAGATGATGCCCATGCAACCCCTGGCAGGTGCAGCTCCCATGTCCATGGCCAGACACAGTGAACTGTACACCCTGCCATGTATGGTACACAGCTGTCCAACATACACCTGTATAGGACAGCCACATGGCAGAACTGTATGAATCCATACACACACACATCACCATCACAGCTAAGGCACCTCCATACCTACACACACCATGTCTGCAGAGCTCATTTAATGAACAAAGCACTAACGCACACAGATGATGTTAACCAAACAGCTCAGCCTAGGCCTCTGGCATACCCACACCACACCCTGTGCATAATGTGATACCTGTGCCACATCCCTGTCATCCATACCATCAATGCAGGGACATGCTAATATGGTTCTGATGCACAGGGTGCATGTACAACAGTTTAGCTATGTAATGTCATTTAAAGTGTTGTCAGCTGAAATGTTTCATGCTTACATGTCAGGGTGTGTAGCTGTCCAGCCATGATGCATTATTGCTGCTATTAAGACTGACTGGATGTGGTCTCCATAATGTATTCTATTTGTGTTTTAGCTGTCTGTGTGTCAGGCAGATGTTGGTCTGCTCTCCTTTCCTACAAGTGGTGTGCACTGTGGTAACAAATTGACTGTGTCATATCCTGGGTACAGCTGAACACAAGTGATAGGTCTGTTTAAAAGTTACTGCATATGCCACATGGCTGATAGGTCTGAGGGGTGTATACCGGTGAGTGCATGGTGGCTGATGTAAGCAGCTCTTGTACAGTGGACAATGGTAAGTGTAGTGAATGGCACACACCAAATGTTTGTGAATAACACACACACACACACACACACACACACACACACACACACACACACACACACATAAACATGGACACACACACACACACACACACACACACACACACACACACACACACACACACACACACACACACACACAGGCTTTTGTGTTGATGCGGTACACAGAAAATACTGTTCACATGGCTGTACGTCATTGTGCAGAGAACTCATGCTGGCATTTGTAATTCCACCAAGACCAAATTGCCAGAATATCACATCAGTAAATAATCAGTCCACCAAATTTAATTTCATTGGAAATGGTACTGGCAGGGTACATGTCCTTTTCTCCAGTGTACTGCAACCCTGGAGTTGATATACATTGTTGTGCTGTTGTGGGGGTACAGCCCACCACATTGGAGTGTGTGGGGTGGTGTTGAACCACATACAGTGTGATTATCAATTAACCTCTTAAGTTAAACTGGACAGTATAACAGCACACTAAGTGGGGGGATACGTACAACCCCAATGTGGGTGGTTGTGCCCACAACAACCACACCCAACTATGTATACCAACTACAGTATCGCTGTACAACTGTACAGTGGGTAAAAGGGCACTTACACAATCCACTAATATTTTTGATGGAATGATTTTCAACAAGATGATTGCTTTTCAGTGATAAAATTTGCCAGTTAGCTCTCGGACAGATGATCTCATGGGGAATATATTTTCTGCAAAATGAAGTAGATCCTTTCACATACACCCACACGTACTTGGAAACACTGAGATTAGAACCCCTTCATAGGTACTTATTGCTATTAATGTATTTTGCCTTACTTGCACACACCACAGAACTTGTAGTGTGAGATGTGTCCCAAGCTTCCTGTAAAGTGAACAACATCACCAGACCTTGGATAGTATGGTAGTGGGGGATGTACTGTGTTTTAATGGACAATACATAGTATAATATAAGGTCATATACACATTAACAAGCACATATAGTCATAGACATTTGACAGACCTGTATTTAGCAGTGCTGACTACCTTGTCACCGAGTCCATACTGTTACAGAGTTTCTGACCCTAGCACATACATCGCTGGGTTGAAGAGTGTCATCGGTTACCTGTATGGTTGATGGTCACAGCAGTCCTCATACAGTGGACCTTGGGGGACATGTACTGGGGGTACCATGGTGTAAAGACAGTATACCCAGCACACCCACCCCACATTGGATATTGTACTCACTGAAATCCATGCTCATGCTCTGACATACCCACAATCACACATTGCCCAGGACTCCAGTACAAACCCTTATCTTATCTAATTATTGCTACTACAGGGATATGCATTTATTGCACACACCACAGGGACAGTAGGCTGAGGGTTTTGTCATGGGTCTCCTAATGTCAGCAACATCACCACCCCTTATAATGTATGGCAAGGTTTAGTGTATTTGGAGTATGTGGCCTCAGAATGCATTCTTCTACAAATATGCACACTCACACACAATTGCACACACACACACACACACACACACACACACACACACACACACACACACACACACACACACACACACACACACACTCACATTTGCCAGGACTCACGGAGTAACCCCACCTATCTACCCATTTGTAGAACACCCAAACACTGTTATACCCAGTAATGCACACAAACACATTTGTCAGTACTGAGGTGTTCCTAGGTGTGTACCAGGCTACTGTCCATAGTGAGATGAGAAGAGTTGGGCATGTGCATACACTGGTATCATGGCACCTGATAGTTGTCAGAAGGCCATGTATCAACTGATGCCATTTGAGTGATCCCCATGGAGACAGTTACATTCAACATCCACTCATTTGGTTTTCTCTTGAAGAGGGCCCGTGAGGTGCTCCACGTCACATGTATTCAACACATATTGCATAACATGGCCAGTGTCTGGGTTAGGACCTGTACCCAAACATTTTCTGTTGACTGTGGTAGTCTGCTTGAGGTATCCATGGCATGTGGTGCATACAGACTGAGGTTTCCTAGCTGTGGTATGCATAACCCAGCTGGGCAGACATGTCAGTGTCAGTCAATCAGAGATTGCCTGTAAGCAGCCAAGATGAATACCCGACATCTGCACATCTGTACAGAGGACAAACAGACAGTAGATAGGCAACAGATTATGCATTAGGATGAATGTTTTGACAGATAGATGTCTGAGACTGATAGGTATACCATTACTACATTACAGCAGTCCTCAATGACATGTCAATAAAAACATGGTAGTCTACAGTTACTGTCAACACAGCAGATCAATATCCACTAGGAGATACATAAACACATACAGCTCAAACACCAAGAACACAATAGTCATTACTTAGGGTCCAGGTTTGCATGCAGGGGTGTATGGTTCCAGTATTACAATCTACAATCTACTCTTACTTGGAAAAGTACTGTTAAAAGTAGTAACGTAATGATACCATACATGCAAGTCTGCCTGCATATAATCTGGGATACTACCCAAGTATGAAACACATACATAGCAAAAGGATTGTGGTACTACATATGTATACTCAGGTGTCTCATGCAGTTTACTCACACTCCTTGCTACTGTAAAGACAGCACATAGAAGCATCTTATATAAATGGACTTAAATACAGTTATTAAAGACGTCATTACCCTGCTATTTGAACAGACAGGAATGTGATCACTGGTTACCAGGGCTGGGCTATGCATAGCAGGTCTAAGCATTGCTTAAATTTAAATGCTAAGTGGATTTGTGCACTGGAAAGCAAAGCCTAGACCATGTAAGTGCATATTCGTTTAATCATATGTTAGCAGCACTTAGCTTTGAGCAAACCCGTGCAAACCTGCTTAAAGCCGCTTTAAAGTGCCTTAATCACCCTGTCTCCATCAGCCCTTGTTCTGCCCAGCAACAGAATAAATAGCCCATGCAAGTCCTGAACCCAAGACCCTGTACACGACAGTCACAATACTGAACAACTAAGCCATCTGAGCTATGAGGATGTCTGTTGCTTTTTCAAATATATCATTCAGTACACATACTGAATAGTAGTGAACAACTGCTTTGACTACTACAATTGTTTAGAACTTGTAAGTGAATATAATGTTGAATCAGTCATGAGCTGTGAGGATGTCTGTTGCTTTTTCAAATATATCATTCAGTACACATACTGAATAGTAGTGAACAACTGCTTTGACTACTAAAATTGCTTAGAAATTGTAAGTGAATATAATGTTGAATCAGTCATGTTCTTATATGTAAATATACACATAGATTAATATTGGGGGATACATCTGAGAAAGTATATACAACACTCATGTTTACACATAAAAGGATATATATATATATATATATATATATATATATATATATATATATATATATATATATATCTACATATGTATATATATATATATATATATGTATATATATATATATATATATTTATACCTACACACATCTCTCTCTCTACATATATATATATTTTTTTTTTATATATATATATATATATATATATATATATATATATAGAGAGAGAGAGAGAGAGAGAGAGATACTGATATATATATATATATATATATATATATATATATAAATATATATATATATATATATATATATATATATATATATAAATATATATATATATATATATATATATATAGTTTCATTTCATATTGCCAAAATTCCGAAATATCAAATTTTAGCATTTCAACAGTATAAAGCCGAAAAAATTAAAACACCGACACCTCACAACCACAAAATCACAACACTGAACACATGTCATACAGCACACAACGCACAAACCATAACACCCACACCACAAAACACTGAAATACAACACAACACCACACAGACACACACCTACACTACACATATGCAAATCCCCCTGCACCCCCCACACCCCCTACTTATATATACTAACTCTGAGATCGCACAAACAGTAAGAAAAAAAATCACACAGCCAACACACACACTCATACCTCCACCTCCCTACCCTGACCCACTTGTACAAGTTACAAAAACCACTCACGTACACTTACTCACCTTAAACTGCAGACACCATCCCAGCTGAACACTTCCGTTTGATAACAAAAATGCATAAGCAGGAATTCGACATAGTCCTATTCGCGATTATGCACTTTCGTTATTTAGAGGTTTCGGCTTCATGGACACGGATTGTTGAAATTCGATATATATATATATATATATATATATATATATATATATATATATGGGTTCCGTTCAGAATTTCAAAGCTCAAAACTTCAGATTTCATATGATCGAAGATCATATGTTCAAAGTTTCAAAACTTCAAAATCCAGAACAGCGATCGGCATATAGTGTGGACTGGGAGATTTCCCTTGTCCTCGCTGTAGTGCGATCTCGAAATTGGTATATTTACATTGTGGGGGGTGCAGGGTAGGCTTTCACCCCCTGTATACACGTGTTTTAGTGTGTTGGGTGGTGTTTTGGGGGTCACAATTTTGAGATTCCAAGATCTCAAGATTCTGAACTCAATATTCTGAAACTCGAGATTTTGGGATTTCGAAATTTTGTAGTGAACCCATATATATATATATATATATATATATATATATATATATATATATATGTGTGTGTGTGTGTGTGTGTGTGTGTGTGTGTGTGGTGCTGTGGTAGCATTGTTGCCTCACAATAAGATGTCCTGTTTGATTCTCACCTAAAGCGTCTTCTGTGTGGAGACATGCATGAATGGGTGTACCTTCGTTGAAGGGTGTATGTCAGGGCTGGCAACTCGGTACATAAAAATCTACTGCCAATCATTAGCGGACCGGAGTTCCGCTGTGGCAACCCCTAACCGAGAAAAGCCGAAATATACAACATATATATATATATATATATATATACATATATATATATATATATATATATATATATATATATATATATATATATATATATATATATATATATATATATATATATATACATATATATATATATATATATATACATATACATATATATAAAAACATATGCCCATGACATGGTTGAGTCATACCTCAGCACCATAACTCTCAACCTCTTAGTGCAAGGGAAAGTAATGTACATATTACAGTTATAAATGTAGAATGTTGCTACACACATGTTGTGAAGGAAGGCTCTTCTGAAACTGGCATGTACGCCATCAGTTACTGACAGAGATTATAAAATCTTCATAGTGAAGTATTACACAAATCACAGTAATGATCCTGTGGAATACAGAAGAAATATGAACAATAAACATGGACAGTCTGAAACAATCTGGTCAGTCATGAGGTACACACAGAACTCCTCAGTGCAAGAAATGTAGAACAAGCCCGACAAAGGGGATGTTTAAAGCCATGAGAATGGGGATATACCACAAATACTGGAGTAGATAAGCTCACACTGTTAATACATTCACACCTTCCTGTCTGTCTTAACACATATTAACTGGAGGAGCAGAGGTCCCAAGCCCACATACTTCCTACTAGTTAATGGCATGCATCCTCACAGCAGCCCACTGCTTTGTCAGAAATGCACAACAAATATGGTGGCCAGGCAACAGTACATCTGACAAATATCTGGACATAACATCACACTAGGGTAAATACACTGAGCTGCTAGGCATGTCACCAAGCACTGTCTACACTACAGGCAGACTGCCACAACACTAACCCAATTTAAATATGGGGAATACACATGTAATTGCAAATGTAGCAGGCACTACAGGCATGTAACACCACTGAGTAACATACACCAGTGTGACAGTGCATACCCACAACCAATCTCAACACAGTCACAGTCACATAATGGTAAGCCTAAGTAATAGTGCAGTATATGGACTGTGTGAACAAAAGCCATCATCATGTTTGCCACTCACAAACTAACTCTACATATACTGGCCCAATTCACAGTGTAGTCTGATGCCTGACTGTTATATGGGACATGTCTCAGTCTGGCCCTACAAACATATAGGCCGATAGGGTATCAGAAATTGGAGCAGCATGCAATTTCAGACAGAACAAGACCAAGAACACTGACTTCTACCCCAATCTGTAAACAGGCCAAATAACATATTGACAAGGGTCTATATTATATGTTCGAAGTCTGAAAACTTCAAATCTCATATGATCGACTCCATATTAGTGAAGTTTTCAAACATTGAACATAAAATCTAAACAAGCTAAAAATAAAAAAAAAACAACCTGAACACTCTATGCAGGGGGCTTGCCCGCTACTTAAATATACAAACTCCGAGATCGCACTACATTGAAGTGAAGGGAAATATTCCCTACGGCGATCTCCATTGAAACATTCGATGTTTGAAATAATCGTTCATATGATGTCGATCATATGAGGTTCGAAGTTTTCAAGCTTCGAACTTATAATATAGACCCACTGACAATGCACTGCTACATAATACAGACACTCTGTCAACAATCACCATAAGTACACAGACCTCACTACTGTACAGACTACAACAGAGTGACCAGGTTTTGTCCTCAAATATTAGGCCTGCTATACATTACATGTCTGACAGTCTGATATATCACTGGCTTGATATCAGGAATTATGTCAGTAAATAATGATATACTGTGCATACCCACCTCTTACTGCATGACATATGAACACAGGGTGACAGACATGGGTGACAGAGGCACAAACACAGGGCCAGTATTGACATATTGCAGTTATAAACTGAGACCATTGCTGGTGTAGCAGGACTTGTAGTGACATATCCCTTCTGAGGGATATGAAGTCAGTAACTCACATTTACTGACTACAAACATCAGAGTATGCTACTGCATTTATAAAGACCAAAAATGTGTGAGCAACACACCACATCTAAGACTCCAAACTCTGGCCAGTCTGCAGATAGCCCTACAGGCGAGATCTGCCTAAGCAAAATAGATGCATTTTTCCAAATCTAATAGAGAGGGGCGGGGGAAAGAAAGGAAGAGAAAAAGAGCCAAGCATGTTTGTGTATGATCCATGGGTGGATAGAGGTCTCTGAGTATTATAATGGTTGCCTATATATACAATTATGGCTGTGGATTGTCTACAAAACCTCTACATTGTTTGACAACAGTTGGCCTTGTAATGTGACATTGGGACATATGGGTCCTCAATATGAAAATGTAGCAAAAACCACCCTGCAATGGATCCTGTTTTATACAATCACACCAACACAGGATACTGATGGCACACACACACATACACACACACACACACACACACACACACACACACACACACACACACACACACACACACACACACACACACACCCACACACACACACACACACACACACACACACTTGCCAGAACTGAGTTTCAACCCCCTATCTAGCTATGTACTGCTACTACAGTGTTGTGCATTTATCACACGTGCCATGGAGCTTATATGTTGGAGAGCTGTCCAAAGGTATCTTTGAAGGTGAGTGGCATCAGCAGCAGAACTAAATAAGGGGTATGGGAAGTGCAGTAAGTGTGAATGTCCACTAAATCAGATGTCATCAAAGATACACACAAACACGCACATTTGCACAGTTGTCAAGACCAGGATTAGAACTCCTATCTAACTAGTTTGCTACATTATTACACAGTTATCCCATGTGCCACAGAGCTTATATAGTGGGCAACTATCCAAAGGTATCTTTGAAGGTGAGTGACATCAGCAGCAGGGCTAAAGGAGGGGTATGGGAAGTGCATAGGTGTGAATGTCCTCAAACTCATGTGTTATCAAAGACACACACATTCATTTTCACAGTTCCCAGGACCAGGATGAGAACTCCTACCTAACTAGTTTTTTTATGCTATGGTATTACACAATTATCACACGTGCCACAGAGCTTATATGTTGGATAGCTGTCCAAAAGTATCTTTGAAGGTGAGTGACATCAGCAGCAGGGCTAAAGAAGGGGTATGGGAGGTGCAGTAAGTGTGAATGTTCACAAAATCAGGTGTCATCAAAGACACGCATACTCTCACACACATATTCACAGTTGCCAGGACCAGGATTAGAATTCCTACCTAACTCGTTTGCTACATTATGGTATTACACAGTTATTGCATGCACCACAGAGCTTATATATTGGAGAGCTTTCCAAAGGTATCTTTGAAGGTGAGTGACATCAGCAGCAGGGCTAAAGGAGGGGAATGGGAAGTGCAGTAAGTGTGAATGTTGACAAAATCAGGTGTCATCAAAGACACACACACTCACAAACATTTTCACAGTTGCTAAGACCAGGATTAAAACTCCTACCTAACTAGTTTGCTACACTGTAGTATTACACAGTTACTGCACATGCCACAGAGTTTATGTGCTAAGATTTTGCCAATGGTTATTTCAAGGTGACTAAAATCCATAGGAGTCCTAAATTAGGGCAATGGGAGGTGTAGTGAGTGGCCTCAAAATCATTCTTCTCCAAACACACACACATAGTTTAACAGTTGCCATGTCTGGGATTAGAACTCCTACCTAACTAGTTTACTACGCTGCAGTATTACGTAATTATTGCAAGCACCACACAGCTTATAGGGCTAAGACTTGCCCAAGGGGTTATTTCAAGGTGACTGACATCAGCAGGGGATGCTAACATGGGCAATGGGAAGTGCAGTGTGTGTGTGAATGGGTCATAAATCATTCCTCTAGCAACAGGCACACTCACTCACACACAACTTCACATTTGACAGGACTGAGTTTACAAATGCTACATTAATACCTATTTGTACTATTGTATTACACAGTTATCACAAGCACCACAGACACTATAGGGCTGAGGTCTACCAAAAGGAATGTCTACAGTGATTGACATCAGCACATCATGTGATATCGGCCAATTGGATGTGTAGTGGGTGGGACAGCCCTCATAATGGCATTCTCTATGTCACTGTCTGTCTCTCTCTTCCCCACATCTCTGTGTGTGTATATTTGACATATTATAGTCTGTTGGCCTTAGATATGTGTGAGTATTCCTATCCAATGTGTGTGTGAAGCATAATTGGTGTACAATTTGGTATGTGTCCACAGACATCTGCAAATGACAGATATGTATAGTCCACTGTGTTATCAGACATGGGCTTCATTTCTCTAAGTGTAGGAGCATGCCCAGTATGACCTTCTGCATTGATTGTGTGAATCCATTCCAGGTAGGGTTTTACTCCAGTCCAGGCTTTGGTGTTCTACACCTACAGCTAGCAACCTGTTTCTGCAGGATATCTGTAGATAGGTTGACAATATGGAGTCACAATGGACGAAAGATCGGAGGATACTGTAACTATTGCTGTCTGTGCTGCTTGTGTTACATGGTTGGCGTTAGCAGAGATATTCAGACATATGTACTGTTTTATACTGTAATGTATTATGTCATCAACTACTGACAGATAAGATTAATTGCTCACAGTTATTTACCGAAATACAAGATGAATGCAGCTGAGTCCAGTATTGGGGTTCGCAGCCTACACATTCTTACACACTCCTGCCATTCTGGAGGAGTAGCTACAGATACTTGCTGATGGGTTTGTGTAAATGGTCCAGCACCTTGGTAGCATGGTGGCTGAGAATCCCTTTCTTGTACATATATTGAATTAACAGAGTGGCCATATCCTGCTGTGGCCATACCTCTCAGTTGTACAGATTCACCCAAATTACCCAGAGGCAGGGCTCATGTATTTTATCAGTTCTCTTTCACATTGTGTTTTATGAGCAGGTTTGTAGCCACCCATTCCTGGGTTTGCAGACAGAGGGTAGTATGTGCATTCATCAGAGTTTCAGACTCCACACACTCCATGATGTCCATGCTTCTACAACCTCTCTCTGTTATTCTTTCCTCTTCCTAACATTATGCAAGCAATATCTGAGAAGTATCCATATAGTTGGCCCTTCATCCCAGCAGTATTTATGGATTGGTCCACAGTTCATGCAGTAGGACATGGGGAACATGCTACTGGGATTTGTTAACATGACCTTGCATTTGTGTTCTGATGACTCTGTTTAGTTGTTAGTTAGGACCCCATGAGATACAATACACTGGCACTACAGGTGTGGCACAGGCCTTTGACAGAGAACTGTAGGCCATTCAGTAGTGATGCAGGCCATCTGTAGCAGGCCAGTGCATTCTGTCACTCCTACATTCCCAGGCTGCAAGCCAGTGGATCCCCCTGGGGTGACAGGGTAATTGTGCGAGGTGTTAATGGTAATACTTCCTGTTCATATTGATCCATTGGTCTAGATGTAAGCAGGGTGCTGCTTACAGCTAGGGACTCACCTGCATAGGCCACCTCTTCAGCATGCTGCATTCTGTGGGTATCCCCATACAGATGTGGGGTCATACTGTACTCATTCCCAACAGCAAGGCTATAACCTGTGATAAACCTGTGGCTGATAGTGGGGAGAGCTGAGTACATGTGTGGTATGGAAGCTACTTGCAGCTGACTCACAGATAGATATACCTGGGACATTCCCCTTATGCTGCCTTGTGCGGTGACATAGGCAGTCTCTCATTACTTCATAACTGTGCCTTTTTGATCTGCCAGCGATTGTCCAGACTACACCAGTAGTCCATACTACACAGACAACTATTGTGCTGCTAACCTGTATGTGCAATTCCAGAGTTGTGTGTAGTTGACAGTTACATTTTATGTACTCTGTCTAGAGTACTTCCACCTATGTACTGTGTGTATGTATGTGCCCACATTCAGGGTGTGTCCATCTTTCAGACGGTGACAGATTTTGACATCTGGACAGTGAGCATGGATGACGTCTGACGTGGGTATTGCTGAGAAGCATTGCCGTTGGCACTGCAGCTGTCAGAACATGGCCCTGTCAACCACAGTACTGCCCATAGGCCACCAAGACATAACCCTCCATGGCTATATGCTGACCACTTCCAGACAATATTGAACACACAACAACGTAACACACATAACCTTGCATATTGTACACATGCAACAATCTATCCTGTAGATTGGGCCAGCTCGGGTAATCTGTGCTCCACTGATATTACTCCTCACACTTACATGTTACTGCATTTCGACATAGGATTGTGGAGGGGGCACACCTGACAACTTTAAATATTTGCTTTGACTGTACTGGTATTTCAGGTACTCTGTTTGCTTCTATTTCATATTCTGTTCTGACCTATCATGCAGACTGGGGACATATCAGTAGAGTACAGATCTTATGTTTTATTGACCTACATTTCAGTTTCAGACTTCTTACCCTTCAGAACTAACATACAACCGCCAGACCTGTTGTAGTCTGTCTGTGTAGGTCTGGAGGGGGGGCTGTTCACCATTGCCATCAATTGGAGGCCTTAGCCCAGCCTTTCTTTATGGTCATCTACACCTGTCCTGCTGGCTGAGGCTGGTGGTGGGTATGTGAGCCTCACTGACATGCATGTGTCTGTCCTATGGACACACACAGTTATTTGGGCCACCAATGTATTGCGGTGGAATTTGTCACCTTGTCTAATACTGCCTAGTAGGTTGATACAAGTATTTGTTATGGATTTCATGCTGCCCATATAGGTGTCCAGTATCTGCTGCCATCCCATTCAGCCACCCGATTCCCTTGAATGCTCATGTCCATACCATACATACAACTATCATAACATACTACTCTATTCAGTAATTGATAGAAAGGGTGACTTATCTTGCGGCTGGGCCAGTATTGAGGATAGTGCTGGAGGGCTGACTATGTTGGATGCACATAGTACACTACATATACATAGTAAAGCACATGTAATGTCATGTTTGGCATCCCTTTTACTGTATGTGTGAGTCAGAGAGTGGTGTCATTCCCTGGGTCTCTCCTGTGTCAGTGAATGTGCTATGCGTTGCCTCTTTGCCAAGGTCTGGGCATACTAGGCATGCCTCCTCCTACCTACAGGGGAAGGCTCAGGATGTTCCTCCTCCAAATCCCTCTGTACCTGTGCTGGCCTTGGAAATGTTGGGGGGGGGGGTGGCCCTGCCCCATGCTGTTCCTGCTGCAGCTGTTTCCACAGGATCATATTGTGTGGCATGGCACATACTATGAACATTTGTGTACATATAGCTGGAGAGTACTGCAAGGCTCCACCGGATATGTCCAGGCAGCGGAACCGTGACTTGAGCATCCCAAACACATGCTCTATAATGATTCTGGCTTGTGCGTGTGTCTCATTATGGCATTCTTGTTCAGGTGTGTGTGCATTTCTCATGGGTGTCATCAGCCACGGCTCCAGTGCTTAGCCAGCATCCCCCACAAGGTGGCCATATGGGATGTCCCCACTGGCAAATGACTGGTACAGCTGTGTCATATGCCAGATGTGGGAGTCATGATAGCTTCCACGGCTGCCAGCACACACAATCAAGATAATACCCTGGGCATCGCAGATGACCTGGCAGTTGATGGAGGGGAAGTCCTTGCAGTTTATGTGGACCCTACTCTGCTTGCTGGGTGGTGCTTTGATGTGCATGTGCGTGCCGTCTATAGCAGCCACTACCTCAGGGTATTCTGCTATTTGGTGAAAGAGATGCATATTGCTGGTCAACACCTCATGGGTGTTGAGGAAATATATGTGCTCACCGGCATGTGCTGACATGGCATCCAGGAACTGGTGGAGTACTCTGGATGCTGATGCCTGTGAGATCCCCATGATATCCCTAGTTGGCCTTTGGAAGGTACCTGTGGCTAGTATTCGTAGGCCTACACATACCTTGGTATCCACTGGGATGGGTTCCCCTCTGTTGGTTCTGTGTGTGAGGCGGGGCTGGCACAGGTAAACAATTTGCTGTAGAATGTCCCTGTCCACCCTATAGCACTCTACTATCTCCAGCTCATGTAGCCCCTGGTAGGTTACCCTGGGTCTGTACAGTCTTCCTCACTGTGGGTTGGTCATCAGCATTCACATCCTCACCACCCTCATCCTCTTGCACATATTGATGCATGAGAGCAAGAGCAGCCCCTAATATTTTGTTAGATTTGTCTGGTAAAATTTCTCCATCTGTGTACACCAGTGGTGTAGAGTTTGTGGGAAAAAACAGACTGAAAGGTGTTTGCATAGTTTATAGTTGTGTGCTGGGCTGCTGCCTGTGTAATTGGCTGATTCTGATAGATTTCACCTGCCAGCTATACTAGTTCTCCTTGATTGCCTTCCTACTTCTGTTTTCCCTTCCCACTTCCTCCCTATTTAAGCCCCGAGGTGCACTGCACATACCTGGTGCTCAAATGTAAACAGTTCTGCTATTTCCTTTTTTTTTTTTTTTTTTAGGCCCGCTGCACGCCATGCACACCCATTTACCCAATGTAAGCACTTTTAAGCAGAAATGGCCCTCCATGTATGCGAACATGCTCTGCATTTCAAGACAATACAGCCTCAGACACACCCCCTTTCTTAGCTGTGCTTAGCTAAGGGCAAACACAGTTCACAGAGCTCCAAGGAGCTTACAGCAAGCATGACACACACCCTTGTGAAGTCATTCAGCTCTTAGACTTGCACTGTTGTATTCCTGTACCTACACGGTTAGGTACAAGCTGACACTTTGAAGAAATCTGTGATTCAGTATAACTACCCTCATTTGCATACCCCGGTGTGTAGGTCGTTAGTTACTGTACTAAAACAGACCCTTTCCCCTTGGCAACCACTGCTCACAAGTATTGTTTAGATTCTGCATGCCATTGACTATTAACGGCAAAATGCAGAATTCACTTAAAATTAACTATTCCCATTTTTTTTTTGGCACAATCTCATTTGACGCCGTTACCCTAAGCTTAAATGACCAAGATCGGCCAAAAAACAAAAACGTTTCATTTAAAAAGAATAATCATTTTTTAATGCCAATGGCCTTATATTTGGTCATTGGCATGTGTATTAAACATAATACATGCTTTTACACAAGCTGTCATGCCTCTGTTTTCTCAGATGCATAAATGTACTCAGCTATTTTGTGAATACATTTCTGCACTGGCACTGTTCTAGCAGGGAGACCTGGTGGCTTCCTGGATCGCAATATCACCTCATTTGCATGTTTTTTACCAGCAAATGAGGTGATTTATATATTTGCTGGTTTTCCATGCTGGAACAGTGTAGGGCC
Organism: Protopterus annectens; assembly: GCF_019279795.1. NCBI lineage: Eukaryota > Metazoa > Chordata > Ceratodontiformes > Protopteridae > Protopterus > Protopterus annectens. The sequence goes on from NC_056731.1 coordinate 1,938,306,145, forward strand.
GCTCGTGCACGTGAAAACTGCACTTTCCTGGATCGCTCAATGGCCATTTTCCATGCAGGAACACCTACACTGTTCCTGCATGGAAAAAATGGCTTTGTGAATCCCGGGGTAAGTCCCCAGCCACTATTATTCTTCCCTCCTGTGTTTCATGCAAGAAATGTATGAATACCTCTAGGTCATCAGCACTTGACTTTGGTGGTCTATACACTCCAACAACTGTTATATGTTTCAGGGTTGCCTTTATTGTCACAGGTACACAATCTACAGTATTAGTGTTATCATTGAGCATATAATAATCACAGGTCTCATAACTATCTTTAATCCTTATCATAACACCTGTACCTGAATTTTTTTGTTAGAATGCCTGATACAGTAAAAATATTTATTCCCTGACAGAACTGGTTTCCAGTCAGTGTTCTTTAACCATGTTTTACAAACCATAACAGCATCAGTCTTGTGGGAATATAGCAAATTTTCTAGTGAAAAAAAACTTTATTATTAATGCTCCTAGCATTAACAACCATCAGAGATGTGTCAAATGTCATTATATGTGAACTGTTAAATTTTCAACCTGACAAAAATCCTGCCTTGTATTTCTCAAATGTTGCAAAATATCTTTTGCAAAACTTTGCTTCGCTGATCTTGACAAATGCACTCCATGCTATCTGATCACAAGTGTGCCCAAAATTAGGCTCAGATGTTCAACACATTTCCATTTTTTAAAAGAAACATTTTTCCATGTAGGTATTTCTCCAAAAATGTTTTCATTCACTTTGACCTGACTCTCCTTTCTATATGTGATTTGTGAAAAATATGTTCTAACATCTGTACAAGCTATGCTATCTAAGATAGCTGTAAGTTACCTACTAACAGTCAGAGAGTCCTTGCAGAAGAGATCATTTGTACCTACATGAAGAAAAACAGATCCATATTTCTTTACATTAAGGTGTTCTAAGGCTCCCTCCATGGTCTGCTCAGATTCCTAATGCACAGCTCCTGGCATGTACTGTTGCACTGCCTCCCACTGCTGTTCTTTTTCTCTCTTCTCTACCTGGAAATCTGAAAAACAGATTATCAGTAGAATAAAATCAATATGGGATGATCTGTAGTCAATAAATATTTCATCTCACTGCAGAAGGAATATTTCAAAGCAGGCAGATATGAGCAGCATTCGCATTCAGCACCTATCATGCACATTTAGGTGCCATGGTACATCACGTTGATAAACACAGTACACCTGAAAGTATATTCATGAACCGTCCATGGTGTAAAAACATAGATGGGTATGTGGCCACAGCATATATGCTGTTAGTAAGAAAAATGAAACATGCCTCTTTGTGATATGTAATGATTATATGATGTGTGTCAGCTGCTATAATGTTATCTGATACACATATATATGATATAGACACATCACATATATATGATGTTAACAATATGGGATACTGCACATAATGGGTAATCACAAAGCAGTGGGCACAGGAGATGTGGTACATATGTCGACTCAACAGTAGAACACAAATGTCATATCTGGCACGGAGTATAGATGCAGTATTAGTAGCCCCTAGAGATACATTCTGACCTTTGCTACAAGCATTTCACCCAGCAGCAACTGAGGTCCATCTGATAGGTGGGTATGTATTACACTATGCAACATACCTATACAGGTATCACTGTTAAAACATCTCCTGACAGCTACTTAAGCAAATGCAGGGCATAAAAAAATACTTTGAAGCACCTTTTGGTGAAGTTGCCAAATTTGTCTTCTATGCATCAGAGGCAAAGCCTCTGCACTCACTTTCCAAGAGGCTGTACCTCCATTGCTTTAGTTCATGAATATCATGTTTGAGTTCAATGTATAGGGGGCATTTGTGCAAGTGGCCTGAGCCTAGGGAAGATGGAAACACAATAAAGTTGTTCACCTATCTACATAAAGAAAGAAAATGACAGAAAATGCTAAATAAATAATCTAATGACAAATTAAGGCGAGGTGCAAGTCTCAAAAGACCTTCTGGGAATAAATAGAGAAAGGTTAACTTGTTAGAAAAATATGCTGCTAGCAGTGACTTTCAGTACAAGAGCCCTTAAGTAGCACACTGAGAACAGCATGCACAGATGATGAAGGCAAAACATGAGAAGAAACTTCTTGATATGTGGCAGTGGACTCAATCATCCTGTGTATGAGGAAAATGCACATTTGGAAGAAGAAGTTATAGTTTTAAAAGACAGGTGTAAACAGTTAGATGGCAATTAAAGAGAGCAAAACTCAGAATCAATCAGAGTACCACAGAGAGTGGCATCTCACAAAAATGCCACTGTGTGTACAGGATGCATTATTTCCAAGTCCAATGACTCCCTGATAGCTTGTATATAGAAATATATTATTAACACAGAGTGGGATATTCAGGTTAGACAACAAGGAGAGACAGACATGTAATATGTTGAAAACACACTCTTATCAAACTAAAGAATAGATTTATAAGAAGCAAATAGAAAAGCATACAGTATGTACAATTAATGGAGTACAAGTTAACAATTGTACCATAGTATTCTTTTAAAAAGTACAAGCGCATGCAAGTATTCAGTCATTTCAGGGAAAAGATGAGGTACGTTGGGATGTGGTCATGACTGATGTACCCATCAGGCCCAGCTATAGTGCAGCAGTAATGAAGTTTTATATTTCAGTGTCAATTGAAGTTAAGCAATGTATCTGAGAAGTCATACTATACCTTAGGCCTACAATCCAGCATGGCTAGAGAGAGGTGGGATAAGATGAACATAATGCTGACCACATGGTCTGGCATGACCAGAAATATAGACCAGACCGTAAGACTGTTGCCCCAATTAAAAAGCTAGATGAAAGGGGAGACACAAGTTAGCAGCCAGACATATGGAGAAACCAGTCAAAAGAAGCAAATGGCGAGAGCTGGGCTGAAAGAGAAAGTGAGACATCTAGAAAAATCTGAGAAGGAACTGCAACTACAAAGGATTATTGAAATAGCTAAAGATATTTCAGCGTCAAAGAAAAAAATCTTCAAAGAAGTTGCCTTGGGTAAAAAGAAAGAGCAAATCCAAAATTTGAAATAACAGTATAGCAAAGGCAGCAAAACAGAAGTAAGCAGAGAGAGGGAGAGAAAGATTGGGAAGGGATAATAAATGTAAATATTAAGAGTGACACACAAACAGAGAAAGAGGCAGCGAACAGTGACAGACCTACACAGGATAATGTGGAGGGAAAGTATTGCTGAACACGCTAAAGGGGTGGAACAGAACATTTACTATATAACTAAGGAAGACTGGGTGCACTTAAGATAGGAAGAGTGGAAACACAGAAGCAGAACAGGCAAGTTTCAAAAATAAACAAAAGCAGAAGGGCAGACGGAACAGCAGTCTTATGGCAACATTTGGAAGGGAAATCAGGAAGTAGATAATAGCCAACTTAGGAAAAGAAAAATTTGGAAATATTCTGCCCAGCTTCACTTACTTGTATAATTGCTGTGTATCACCTGATATGTTATGTACTCATTGACCCTTGTCATCTGGTTAGCAGTCTGTAATACCCACCTAAAGTCAATATAATGCACTCTAAGCAAATTTATGTATAACAACCTTAATCCGGATAACCATAATAGATATGCACTGCATTAATGCAAACAACATATCTTAACATAAACTATACCTTTTCCTTATTTGCATAACTTCTCGTGAACTCTGCCGGAGCATAACTTCTCTGTATTGCTTCTCCGTTGTATTACTCCATAGTTTTCTTCTCTTCACCCCTGCTTCATTCATACTGCTTCCTTCTAACAGCTCTCACCTGCTGAGCATCATCAGTACTGGGTTCCCTGACTGAATGACCCCACCACTGCCTTGAGGGAATGAAGTCCATTACTGAAAGGCTTGATGGTCAGTAGGCACAGAGGCAAAAAAGGATGCAGAACAAAATAAATACATTCTGTCCACCAGTAGCTATCTAGATCGAAACACTATATCATCATCTTAGACAATAAAACACAGATGCATATTATCTGTGGACAACCCCCTGCTTTTCTGTCACAGATAGATGTTCTTTGGAGGGATTGCCAAAATGGTTAATGGCTTTACTTACTTAAACTTGCACCTATTGTTTCAAATTCAGTACACCCTAATGTGAGATCAGTTACACCTTTGCTGCCATTTTTTATCAGCCTTACACTTCTATATCCATGACTCCTCCAAATGTGAATGCGTCCCAAAATGACCACCAGTCCTATGTTCTTATAACTACACAGTCACCTGTTCTCTTATAATTCATCTGCTCTGCCTTACTATTTCTACACTTCTGTCTGTCTAGTTTCCCCATTTAGTCTCACACTTTCATTTTAAACTGCTTGTGCCACTTTCCTTCCTTTTCAAAACTTTGAAAGGCATAAGCGAATGTGAACAATTTATAAGCCTTTTTATAGATTGTATAGTTGTATGACCTGCTACCACATATTGTAAAAGCTTGTCAGATTTGTTAAATAATAGCTGTACCTCTTAAATAAATATGCTCATTCTGTGTTTGTCAATTCTCACTCTGTGTATTCATATGCATACATACTTACTGTATAGTTTTTACTAACTCATTAGTGTGTATTTTGTACTGTTTTTTTATTAACAAGTTCCCACACATAAAGCATAGCAAAATCAGTATGATGATTGATTGGTTATCCATGCCCATGGTGAGCAATTAGCTTGTTTGGCATGTAAAAAATGTACAGCCTTTTTAAAATATGCTAAAATGGTCTGTAATTTTATTTTACTAGCTGGAATGATTGTGCAGTATCTGTATCTCACACATTCTCCCCTTTTCACTGAGAATAAATATGTTTCTCACTTACCGGTACTAATGCCAGAAATATTTGTTTGTTTTACTTCATGTCACAAAGGGAATGTTAACTTCCATGAACTTTGCTGCATATAACAGCCATTTGCATTTACCTTATAGACTTCTACTGCATTGCATTTACCTTACAGACTTCCACTGCTCTCATTACACTTTTAAAATCAAATCTACACATTACATTTTTTCTCTTTTTTTTAGTTGTAAGTATTATAATGATGTCTTTTGTAATTGCCATTTGCCTAGATGAAATACCTTGCTAGTTTACTTTTATTTTCCTTATTTCATGATCATTGATCATTCAATGACTCATATAATTGAAGCCCGATCCATGATACTCTGAATTTCATTAAATTACTGTTTATTTCCTCATGTAGTCATATGACTCATTTTGACCAATATATCACAATGACCATGTTACTCTACCTTTTAAACTGATGCCTGAATAGCGCAGCTGTGATGCTACACTTCTAAATCTTTTTGATCATATGGCTATGATGTGCATATTGTGAAAATCACATACACATTCTATGCTAATTGTGAAAACTATATGGTAAAAGTAAACATACCACACTGCACATTAAAATTTCCTATGTTTAACATTTTTACAAAACCTTCTGCTCTAACAATCTCAATTTGTCAACTAGGTACGCCCACTGGACACACAGTCCTTTTTCAAAGTCTCTTTGGAAGCATTGTCTAGGCAAATAAGAACTGAAGGAATTGAACCTTGTAGTAGGGAAACTGCAGTTTACAGCCTTAGCCCTCTGTGCCAACTGCCAGACTCATTGTCGATATCCATATATTTAAAATAAGAAAGTCATTACATTTGTTTTAATAAAAGAATCAGTCCCTAGGATAGCATCACAATAAATTAAGGCTACAATCATTAAAAGTGTCTCAAACTTCCTAAGTAACCATTCCCCTGACACGCACACATAAAATGTCACTTATAGCTGCTTGGTACATTGCACTTATCTCTGCAAGTAGTCCTGCTACTTTTGTATCATGATTTGATTTTTAATATAATTTGTTTTTTTAACTTTTCTAATTAGGTCACTTTTTCTTTGACCCTAATGAATCAATTGATCAATTAATTAATTAATTAGGCACACTTTATTCATATTTCTCCCATTAGAATGTGAAACTTGCTGACAACACATCACTAAACTCATGCAGAAAAAAAATAAATATGAAATCTGCCCCTGATATGTAACTGTATTAATCTTCTGTAATTTCAGAAAAAAATGTGTGAAAAATCCACACATAAGCATATGTGTAAAGTAATCTAGATACAGTTATAATATACTGGTCAACATTGGTTTGAAGTAGCTTTCAATTTGTTTTTATTTCCTCCCTCCCTCTCTACAAATAAAGGTTTGCATATGTCTACCCATAAATGTTTAAATCCTTTCACAAAATGAATGTTAATTTAATTTTATAAACTCTGGCATAAGTTTTCAAACATTATCTGTGGTTTTCTGAGAAAAAATAAATACTTTTACTTGATCTTACTATGTAGTACAAATTGCTAATCTCTAATATGTCAGATTCAAACCCCAGATCTTCAGATTTTACATAACTTGAATGCTTCACTTGGTTTTTACTGTAAACACACACACAAAAAAACTCTGTATCTTTAAATATTTCATAAATATCACAGTTTACCATAGTTTACCTTTTTAGGTCTTAACTCTAGTTTATAAATAATAAAAACAATACCAATTTCTTCCTATTGCAACAGTTTCCCTTAGTCATTATAGATTTGTTTTATATAAAACTTGACTCTGGTTAGAATCTGGAACAGGGGTGACCTTTTAGGTTTTTGTCTGACTCGTGTTAGAGCATGACTATTTTTCACTCCACTCAGAGGTCAGTGAAGCATTTCCTATAGTCTGCATGTTGTTACCTTTCACATGGCTCTGGAAATATGCCTGTCTTATCTTTACCTCTCCACCCTGAGAAAGCATGTTGGAAGATAACTGTGCTTGATACCACACACATATATATGAACAAATGTATCCGTCTTGTAATACTGATGAATGAAATCTACTGTTATTTCTAGTTTATCTAGGATATTCATCTCATGACAATAAAAAAATATGAATTCAGTCAAAACAGCTTTATTTTTCTTCCCTATGGCAAAAATGCTGTTTTACAAATCTGGTCTGTGACTATATCATTCAGCATAGTATAATTAACTTATGCTATATCTTTTATTATTATCAACTAGAATGTTCCACTAAAATCTTAGTGCATAACATGTAACCCATAAGCTGATTATTTCCTTTTCCAAATTAATAGCAATCTAAAATCAAAATATTTTCAGGTTTGTCTTCATTGAATGTGTAATAAATATATTTTAAAACAATGTTTATTTTCATGACATTCATGAGCCCTTTGGGCATATATATAAATAACATTTATTTCTCTTCACTGCATTTTCTAAACAGGACATCGTGACTCACTACTCATTACTCAGAAATACATTTTCTTACAACACTGCAAATGATGTTTTCAATAAAATGTACATGAAGCATTGTTACAGATAATTCTAGCTGTCACTTGTGCATGCATTGTTGTAATCAAATGCTGTGGTTCAAATCTCATTAAAGAACATTAACTGGTAGAAGTAATTTACATTTCCTTCATGAAACCTGCAGAATAAAAATGATATAAAAAAATCTTCCATTAACATTCATGTCTCTCTCATTATATAGAGATGGAGAGAATATTATTATATACTCATACTGACAAAATATCCTGCAAAAGTCCGAAATGTCTGTGTGTGTGTGTACACAGGGGAGGTGTACATACATGCAAATTAGCATATTACACAAAGAAAAACCACAGAAACGTACACAAAATAGAATAACAGCGAAAACCAGAGGTAAAGCACAGAACCAACTCCACGGAAAAGCCTAGAGTAAATTTTTTGTTTTAAGGTTAGGGCTTAATTTTGTTCCTACCAGGAAGGCTGACTTATGTAAGACAGTTATTGACATTAAGAAATTTACACGGAGACTAAACTTGTCTTATATTTTACACGACGTTTCATGCTCAAATAAAAAGTTAATTAAATCTTCTAGTTACAATCCCCCTTTGGTACATACATTAAAAGTTTACGAAGATGCCTGTTTACAAGATTTATACACTTCCATGGGGAAGAAAGACAGGCACACACATAATTTAACTGTTGATGAAAGAAACACACTTAACAGGTTACGAAATATGAACCATATTATGAGATTTATAAGAAGTGACAAAGGTGGAAACATTGTAATAATGTCTCAAGAATCATACAATACTAAAATGTTAAAATTATTGGAGAATCATGACGAATACGAAATTATTACACTTTTTGACATTAGGAGAAGGGAAAGATTAATTCATTCATATTTATATGATGCCCTAATGTCAGATGAAATTAATTTAGAAGTTTATGATTTTTGCACTATTGACAAACCTAGAGTTGGTGTTTTATTTGGAATTCCCAAGACACATAAGAATCAATCAGACCCACCTTTTCGGCCAATAGTATCCTCCCCCCATTCAGTTACTGAAGGGATAGCCCTTATTATAGATGCCATATTAAGCCCACTAGTGTCTAAATTTGACTCTTTTCTTAAAGATTCTTGGCATTTTCTGAAAAAAGTAAAGGAGTGTTCAATCACTAAGACTTACGATCCGGATAAACACATCATATTTACACTTGATGTCATATCTTTATTTACTTGTATTCCTCATGACGACGGGGTGGAAGCCATTCGTTGTATTTTAAGTAAAAATGAAAGTTTCAAAACAGGACAAATTTCCATTATTTGTAGATTTATTGAAATCTTACTGCAAAACAACTTTTTTCTTTTTGGGAAAACTTTCTATAGACAGAAAAGAGGTGTGGCCATGGGGTCATCTGCAGCACCGGCTTATGCAAACTTGGTCATGTCCTGGTGGGAGGACACCATTCTGAGTTTGATCAAAAACGAGTTTCAGGTTTTGTTTTATTGCCGGTTTGTAGATGACTTACTTTTCATTATTGAAGGGAATGACGCCACAGTCGAGCAATTCCTTAACAAATTAAATGGTACAGGAGGTTTTTTACAATTTACTCTAGGCTTTTCCGTGGAGTTGGTTCTGTGCTTTACCTCTGGTTTTCGCTGTTATTCTATTTTGTGTTAAATTAGCATATTAGTACTGATAATTCCCCCTTATTACAATAAGGAAAAATAACATACAACAGAAAAGTCTAAACATCCATAGTGTAGGCATGCAAAAGTGGTGGGAGAAATCAAACCTGGCATCCTGAAATGTAGTGACATTGACTGGCACTAAATTATTTCCTTTTGTAAGTCTTTCTAAGCTATAAAAAAATCATTCTTTAAAACTATTACAATGTAAGGTCAGAATTTACAACTCATCTAGTCTATATCACAACACATTCACTACAGACTGCATAGAACCTGTGGTCAAAAAACAGAAAAAAAGTTATTAAAACTAAATTTTCTTCTTGTGTGAAACATATTCACCACAAACATATTTTTTTCTTGCTGACCATGCAACCTGAGGGTTAGGAGTCTGATATAGTGGAATGTAGTTTCTGCATGGGCATTCTCTCAGGACTCTCGGATTTATGGCATGCAAGTTGGAAGCAAGTGGAATGCATTTTTTGCCTATCAAAATAGTTCTCTTGCATAAGAAATATCAGTTTACAGTCAATCACTTGATGTTGGAAATTATGAAAAGCATTGCTAGAGTTCAATCATTTGATTGTAAGTTCTGTTAAACTCTCATCTGTTTTTGAGATCTTCAGACTTTGAAAGTTCCTTGTCATAATAGCTATAATACCATATAATATATGGCAACATTTTTATGCCTGTAGAACATGACAGTTTAATAAATACTCTAAGCATTCCAAGAATTTACATCCATTAATCTCTCTGTGCATTCAGTCTGTTAGAGATTCCTATCATGCACATAACAGATATTACTTCACTGAATCCTTGCTAAACTATATAGCTTCCATTAATGTCTTCTAAGCCTGCAAAAACATGAATATATTAATTTATCTCCAGTGAAATTCCCTTTAAAATACTTTTAAAAATTAAATGTACATACAGTTCATACATCTGGAAGCTGATTTACCAAAGCTGTTACCAAAACTTCAGCCTCATCTCCTACCACATGCAGTTTGTCATAAACAAATGGTCAGTTGACCCAGCTTTCTTATTTTGAATACCCATTGAAAACATTCCTATGATCTATTCTAAGCTGAATAGGAAACATGTCAGATCCTGCCCTTACACCTTGATGCAATGCCTTCTTTCTCCATCTGCTATACTGTATCATACATTTTACAGGCACATGAGATAACATGCTATATTGTTTTTAGAATAACTAGCTGGCTGTACCAAATTTTAAGAGTTAAACAACACTGTCCATCATCAGTACATCCACTGAGGCATAAAATAATTTCATGACAAGAAGCTTTATTTTTCCAGAATAACATTGACAGCTACTCAGATTACACAAAGGCAAATGTAACATTGCAGACTACAGAGACTGACTTAAGTACAAGAAACAATGCACCATGTCTCACAGAACACAAATATGTTTCTGGCCTAAAGTCCTCAGAAATAATTCCCATAGAACCCAAGTATATCCTTTGTTCTAGCGTATCTAGAAATAATAATAGAGAAGCTCCATTCTGATACTGATATTCTTAGTATTTCTTCTCCATAACACTTAGGAAGAAAAACAGGGAGGTCAGATAAGGTCCAAAATTGTAAACAAACAAAGTAGGGCAATTAGAGCAGAAATTAGCTAAGATGATAGTGAGTTGTACACTTTGTACAGATCCTCCTTCTAAAATTACTATGTAAAATAGGAATACCCTGCACTCACAGTAGGGAGAGAGTTAACAGGGACCTAAGAAAATTGTAGTAAAAGGTCAGTAATAGACAATTGCAAATCAAGAAAAACTGAAGGAGGGAAGGAAGAGATGTAAAGGACAAACATGACCAGATGGAGGTAAAATGGGTGAAGAGCAGCTCAGAGGAAAAATGATAATGTATGTGGTGAAAGGGATTGAAACGTGTAGAATAATAATAAAAGACAGAAAAAGTAGGAACTGTAGGGAAATAGGCAAAATCAGGCTAAAGATTGAAGGGTGACAAGAGAAACAGGCTCTTAATCTTAAAGAGCAGAATTCACTGAGGAAGGAGACACATGCAGGAAATATCAAACTGAGAAGAAGGAGAATATGAAGACAGAAGACTTAAACAAGAAAGAGAAGTAGTAGCACAGTTTAGTTAATCAGGACTACTAGTAGTCCAGTCAAATATTCAGCAATATGGACTGATATATGGAAATGAATGTAATAGGATGACCTTATGACTATAACAGGAAAGGATAGGTAAAGGCCAAAAGTGATCAAGGAATACAGTGTGAGGTGATGGCATAAGGTAATGGTTATATCTGAAAAGGCAGAGTAGGGATCTAAAGAATGAGTTAACAGGGAAAAGTTCTGAACTTCTACCTTAACAGCTTTAAACAATAGGTATCAGTGATTCATTTGCATTAAAACCATTAATGAAATAAACATAGCTTTCAGAAACTGAAAACTAAAAAGATTTTGGATCATTTTGTTAGTTCTTTTCAATGTACTTAAATGTTGTAGATTTGAATGCCTCCTAATCACCCTTTTAAAGAAATGTTAAGTAGGTATCAGTGAATTAAGTAGGTTGAATGTGTTGAAAGTAGTTGAAGTTATTTAATGACTTTGATTCTTAATTAAAGGTTTTCAACAAAAAGTTGTGCTAGTGACGATGTCACATTAATTTGAATGTCAAACATTGTTGTTTGCTAGTGTTATGTATTTTCCAAAAGCAGTTGTTTGACAGTGAAATCCACTTAAAAATTAAATAAAACATATTGCATAGTGCACTCTGCTTGTTAGTTTGGTAGTATATACTGAGATATGTACCTACCTCAAGGAAAGCGCTTGTTGTGTTTTGATGTTATATCTATGCCATGTTGGTAACACAAGTATCAATTATTACTTTCAAAATGGCTTGTCACGTGTGCATACATTCCATTTTCATATTACATCAACCACTAGGTACTATTAATATCAGTTATGTCAACTGTGACATGATGAGGGAAATATAGACAATATCAGTAATATAGTGTATAGTCAAGTATGTCATTTTATCACGCATTTTAGGTGTCATCTTATTCATTAAGATTACTGTGGGTGATGTGATATACATGATGCGTTCCTTGAAGATTCACAGCACATAGTGACCATTCAAAGTCCCAATGCATCAAGGTGTAATAATGTATGAATAATGTGTATCCACTAGTCTCATTATTAGGGAGCATATATATGCCAGTGGAAACATTTGTGCCATGCCATACACAACTATGGCCACTGTTCACTAATGGAAAGGCATTTACTGGATACCCACTGATAGCCTTGAACATTTCATGGTATGCATATGTACAAAAGCAAATAGTTTTGTACCTATTTCAGCAGTACAGTATGTATTCCTAGAAAAAAGCTTATGTGCAGCATGATTATCTTACTATCATGCGTACATGCACATATCTAAAACCAATCATCTCCACATTAGGTAGATTTTGTCTGTCTTGCTATAGGTGAGCGAGTATCCAGCAACACTCAGCACAGCATACAGTTATCATGACTAGGATGAAATTATGAGGGTCTGTGTATGCCTGTCACAATCATGGGGATTATAAGATGCAGTGCACTGTAATGTGTACCTAGTACTTTACATTCCTGGGGAAGCATGTTTTGCCATTACTACATACCATGGTCATTGTATGCATGACTACACACATGCAGATGTACATATATGCATGATAACATTGTGCATGTGCACATAGCAATGTATCAGCTTGGCGCAGTGTGGCTCATACCTAGGACCCTGCACCACAAATGTATCATAGTGCCTCATGAGATAGTTTATAGCATGGCTCTATATGTCTACATGCAAGTATTAATAAAGGACTGCATATGGCAATCTGTGGATGATATGCAGTTCCTTGTGCAGCGTGACTCTGTTTATGTGATGGACATATGCAAACAACATTATGGCAAATCCTGGTAAACTACAGTTCAGCATAGTTAAGAAGATATGTAGTATTCATGCATATTTACTTGTGGGCCATTTGTTCTTCCCATGCAGAATCACGCATGTTAAAGAGCGAGAAATCAAAGTTACAGAGGAAGAGCATAAGGTTTTCCTAAAAGTCTGTCCTGATAATTTTTTGTGTGTATGAAGCAGATGATGATGAGGAGAGGAGGACACAGAAAGAAATGGGATCCCAGACATACCTCTCAACTTGTTAGTGCATGAACTTTGGACAAAGCCAAAAATAATAGGAGACAAAGGCCCTAAATCAAAGACAGATTTTAAATGTTGCTCTTACAAACTTAGACAGGTGCTAGACTGACAGGTCTAAATAGGATCATAGGACATTACTAGCCTAATGGCTCAAGAGTCCTGTGAAGCCTAGCCAGTATTATCCAGATTTTACCCACTTTTCTATCCCTGGGGAAAGTTAACAATGGTCAGCAAGTGGGGTTTTGACAATTTTTACAGACTGCCTCTGTCTATAAGGGACATGGATGACACCTCAGGAGTGAATTTACAATTTCTCATCCATTTGTTGAGATTGCACTTGAAGATGGTTAGGAAAGGGCTTTGCTTCACATGAATAGAAAGCCTATTCCAGAGGGGGAATCTCTATAACACATATCTGTCTCTCCAGCATGATCTATTCATGTCAGAGATCAGGTTTAGATCTTTGGAGCCAGTAACCCTTGTGCAGTTAGTTTTGCGAATATGCAACATTTCCATCAGGGCTGGGTCAGAGACTGCCTTGTAGGTCAGGCACAGATCATGCCTCAGTAATTCATAGAAAACTTAATACAGTGATATGGCTTTTAATTGGTCTGCATATGACATGTTGGTTATACTCCACATTTTTTGATGAGAAACATTTGAGAATGCTCCAACTGTCGCAGGTGCCTGGTGAGGTACATGCCAATGGGTGCACTGTACTCGATTATTAGTATGATGAGGACCAAGTGCAGTGGTACAATGAAATCCTTAGATCTAAATGCCATGCCCTTACTTTTAAGCTTAGACACATAGAAAGATTTCCTTACCACCATGGAAACATGGTGGTCAAAGTTCAGATTACTATCTATCTGATACCTAGATCTCTCACCATTGGGTCCACTCTTAGGGGGGCTATTAATGTTATAATTTAGTTTGAGGTCATGGCTCTGACACCAATCATTAGTCTGCATCAGATCATTCTGTAGGATATCAACATTATTTGGGGAGTCATTGACTGTCACCAACTTGCAGTCATCAGAAAAATTGGCCAGCCAAAGGCCATCTACATTTGCCTTGACACCTGAGAGGTATAGTCCAAACAGGAGGGGGTCCAGCACTGAGCCCTGTGGTACTCCACTGGAGACTGGCCTCTTGCTGGATATGGATTCCCCCCTCTAACAACATGAGTCCTATACATGAGCCATTTGACTATCCATCTCGTGATACAGAGGTGTATGCCCAATTTTGGGAGTTTATCTGTAATACACAAGTGGGGTATTGTGTCCAATGCCTTGGTCAGGTCAAGGTAGGCAGTATATACTGTCATACCCTCATCCATGGCCTTGATGACCTTTTAAAAGAAGTCCACCAGATTGAGCAGGCAGGACCTGCCTTTCACAAAGCTGAACTGGGTTGGGTCTAGAGTTTGGAGATTTCCTGTGTTGTTGATAATCAGGTCCATGGTTATCCTTTCCATATCCTTGCATATGAGGCTAGTCAGATTTACGGGTTGGTAGTTTTCTGGGTCCATTGATGGTCCGTCCCTTGTGCAGAGGGATGGCTGTTGCTCTACTCCACTCTACTGGGACAAAACCTGCCTAGAGATTGTGATTAAATAGAGATCAGAGTGGGCCTGCTACATCATGTTTCAAGCTATTTAATAGGCATCCTGGGATTCTGTCAGGGCCCATGTATGCCATAGTTCTAGCTTTAGAGAGAAGTGATGAACTGTTCTTTTGTGATAACAGGCTAAGGAATAGTAGGAGGCATTTTATGGGGAGTGACTGCAGGTGATGAGGGGGTGAAATCTGAGCTGAGTTTATCAGCCAGCAGGTTTGCTATTTCTTCTGGCTGAGAATAGGTAGCACTACCTACAGCCAACTCAGCACATTGTTGAGTATTTTCCTTAACATTTCAGACATATTTGAAAAATTCCCTGTGCTTATCCTTTATTTGGAAGGCTATTTTAGTCTCATATTTAGCTTTTGAAGACTTGACTAGTTCCCTGAATTGTCTGTTGGGACTGATGAGGGATATTTTTATTATGTTGTGCATCCTCCCTCTTACTTCTAGAAGGGAATTTCTTCTTCCTTCTGTTGTATAGTCTAGTTATTCCAGGGGTCCATGGAAAATGGTTAAAATGAGATCAGAGCTGGTCTGCTATGTCATGTTTCAAGCTATTTAATAGACACCCTGGGATTCTATCAGGGACCATTAATGCAGTGTTTCTAGCTTTATAGAAGCAGTGATGACCGATGCTCTTTTGCAATAACAGGCTAAGGAATAGTAGGAAGCATTTTATGGAGAGTGACCAAAGGTGATGAGTGGGTGAAATCTGAGCTGAGTTTATCACCAAGCAGGTTTGCTATTTCTTCTGGCTGAGTATAGGTAGTGCCATCTGCACCCAACTCAGCACATTGTTTTGTGTTTCCCCTTAAGATTTCAGACATAATTTAAAACATTCCTTCTGCTTATCCTTTACTTGGGAGGCTATTTTAGTCTTGTATTTCACTTTTGAAGACTTGACTAGTTCCCTGATTTGCCTGTTGAGACTAATGAGGGATTTTATTTCTCTGTTGTGCACCCTCCCTCTGACATCTAGATGGGAATTTCTTCCTTCCTTCTGTTGTATAGTCTATTTATTCCAGGGGTCCATTGAGACTGTGATTAAATAGAGATCAGAGTGGATCTGCCAGGTCATGATTCAAGCTATTTAATAGGCACCCTGGGATTCTGTTAGGGACAATTGATGTCATGTTTCTAGCTTCAGAGAGGCAGTGACGACCTGTTCTTTTGTTAACAGGCCAATAAATAGTAGGCGGCATTTTATAGGGAGTGACCGGAGGTGATGAGCGGGTGAAATCTGAGCTTAGTTTGTCAGCCAACAGGTTTGCTATTTCTTCTGGCTAAGTATAGGTAGTGCCATCTACAGCCAACTCAACACATTGTTGAGTGTTTCCCTTAGATTTCAGACATAATTAAAACATTTCTTATACTTATCCTTTGCTTGGGAGGCTATTTTAGTCTCTTATTTCGCTTTTCAAGACTTGACTAGTTCCCTGATTTGCCTGTTGGGACTAATGAGAGATTTTTTTTTTCATCTGTTGTGCACCCTCCCTCTAACTTCTAGATGGGAATTTCTTCCTTCCTTCTGTTGTATAGTCTATTTATTCCAGAGGTCCATCAAGGTTATTTGTTTTTCTGGGTAGACCTAGATTTAGTTTGATCAGATACTGACATTTCTGTTCAGTTGTTTAAGTGGTTGTACAGGGCATTTGTGTATACTTCTGTATAGTCCTTCATGTTTTGGGGGTTAAGGGGAGCTTTAAAATTACCTATGCTATCATCAATAGAGGATAATTTGCCTTGGAAAAATTCTTTAGGGTTATAGGGTTTGATGGGGATACTACCATTACATTTATTTCAAAGGAGACTGATTTATGATTCGATCTTACCAATGAGAACATTACACTTTGGGGGTGCAATGCTCCCCCATGTTTCTGAGTACTATATCAATTAAATTTGAGACCCTAGTGGAAGTGCAGACCAGCTGTTCCAAAGCATTTGCACTGACAAAGTCCAGGAATCTTTGACTCTGCATGTTAGTGGTAGTGTATGTTTCCCCAGTTCATGAAGCAGTAGTTAAAATCACCTACGAATAGTGTGCTGGGCTGAATGGTAAATGATTCCAATAACTTCATGTATGCAGAGTAGTTTTCATGATTCATGGTTGGGGACCTGTAGCAAGCTGAAACGAGTCATCCTGATTGTGGTCTGAATGTGTGATAGGTATTGTAGTCTTGCACTGCTGAGGTGCTAACCGCCACATTGAACTACATCTCTGTAATTGCACAGATGTCAGTATTCTCCAGGGCAAGGATAGCTTCTAGGGAGTGCAATTTTTTGTTAAGACTCCTGAGACTGAACAATAGTAACTTCAGCTTGACATTAAGAAGAATTTATGTTGGTAGATCTGTTGGTTTGGCACTGTCTAATAAAGGCACTATGGGGGCAGCTAATGCCTTGGCCTGTATTCAAAAGCCTAGTTGCAAAAGATGCAGACCATCCCTGGCAAAGCAACATGGTCTGTTGATCATGCCATCCCAGGCTGACAAATACTGGATCCCCTTGGAATGATACCAGTAGCTAAGCCAAATACTGAAGTTGATCATTTTTTGTTTGTATTGTGGTATCATTTTTGGGGAGGGCAGAATGCTGATCAATCCGAGGCTCATACCAGCCTATGACACATATCCAGAAAGGTCCATCATGTCTCCCAACATACATACCAAGGAGGTATGTCTCAGGTCATTCACACTGACATGGACTATGACTGAGTCATATTGGTACTTGGGGTTGAATGACCTGAGTGCCTGCATGATCTAGAGAACCCTGTTCCCTGACAGGCAACTAACTGTAATCCTCTCTTTATTCAACCTGGTGAGGGGGGTGTCCATGTGTCTCACGATGGAGTCTTCTGTGACCAAAATGGTTGAATGCGTAGTGTTTCAACTTAGGGACTTGCTTGTGGAGACACTGTGATGTGTATTTTTATGTGTAATGGTTCATAGGCGTACTAGGCTAATGGCCCTGGAGCCTTTACAAGCCTAGCCCATAAGATTACCCTGCCATCATGCCACCCGACCTTAGTTCCCAGTGCCTCTGTCGAGTAGAGCCACTGGAGTGATCCCCAGGGTGAATTTTCTATTTCCCATCCACTCATCAAGATTTCTGTTGAAGAGGGCCAGTGAGGTGCTCTGCTTGACATGTATGGGAAGTCTATTCCATAACATGGGCAGTCTCTGGGTTATGAACCTGTCTCTCCAGCATGTTCTGTTGATTGTGGTAATGAGGTTGAAGTCTCTGGAACGTGTGGTGTGGAGGAATAGGGATTTCTTTAGATGTAGCATTTCTAACAGACCTGGGTCAGACATGGCTTTGTAAGTCAAGCAAAGATCACCTCTACGTAGGTGATATGAGACAGGGAATAGTTGGGGTTTTTTGAGTCTGTCCATCTAGGACAAGTGTTTAAGGCCTAGGATCCTCTTTGTGAGGTACTTTTGCAGCCGGTCCAGTTGTTGCAGGTGTCTAGTGAGGTACATGCCAAATGAAGCATTGTACTCGATGACTGGCCTAATGAGGGGAAGAGTAGGGGGAGACAATGACCTCTTTCTTCCTGGATGCAAAACCCTTAGTAATGAGATGTGCCACATAGAAGGACTTTCTGACCACAGTGGCAATGTGGTGGTCAAAAGAGAGGTTGCTGTCAACCTGTGTTCCCAGATCTCTTATAACGCCTTCTGTGTTCAGTGGTCTACCATCAATGTGGTAATTCAAGGGAACCAAGTTTTTCCCAAGAGGGATGATGACACATTTTTTGGCATTGAGCTTAAGGCCATGGTTCTGACACCGGTCGTTGGTCTCAGTGAGGCCTTTCTGTAGGATGTCAACATCACTTGGGGAGTTAATATCTCCCAACTTGCAACTGCCTGCGAACTTTGCCAGCCAGAGTCCCTTTCGTGTTGGCCTGGACTTCAGAGAAGTAGATACCAAACAAGAGAGGATCCAGGACCGAACCCTGTGGAACTCCAGTCGTGACTGGTCAGCAGTCTGACTTGGAGTTGGCGTTGACTTGATTTTGTTTGCATGTGGTTTCTGAGGACAGTGTATGAGAGGCCTCTGAGGTTTTGGTAAGTTACTTGTGAGTACCTCCGCATATGTGGGTTTATGTGTCGAGACCTTATTTAGTAAGGGAAATGATGTAAGTGTGCTGACATCCTGTTTGTCATTTGATTTGTCAGTATATGAGAGTCATGTCTCAATTTTCATAGTGTAACTACATCTCTCATATACTGTGTTTATTTCAGGATTAAGTGGTTATCCATATACATGAGACAATTCCTACATTGCTTCAGGATGCCCATGTCCACCAGGCTGGCCACAGAGATAGCAGAAAATTGCCTATCTATGGTTACAGTTTTTTTACTATGGGTTTAACCAAGGAGAAAAGTGGGGAAATTTAACTGGACTGAAATAATAGCACATGGATGAAAAAATGGGTGCTATCAGTGTGAACTCCAGCTACCCAGCAATGAAATGTTCTGTGCACAAATCACATGCTCCAAGAGTGGCAGAGATACTGGGAAAGGTTGCACAGATAGTTATTCTAAAGGAAATTTTAACTTGAAAGCATTTGCGTCTCTGTAGGGCACTGCTAATCACCACTTCATGGAGAGCAGCTTAGCGAAAACACTGGGCTCATATAGAATCAGAAAAACAAGTTTTACAACAACAAGGCCTACAAACTAATTATGAAAACAAACAGTAAGCTTTCATTCAGTAGCCCCCAACTCAGGTTTGCTATAGCACGCTTCTGCCATAAGAGTGCAGTCAGAAAACCCTCAATGTAAAAATGCTGGTTTTAGAGCTCAAGTGCAGGGAAACCACACAGTCTCGATGCTACAGTCCTGTAAAACTAGCAGACACAATGCAATTAAGTACTACAGCAGCAATGGAAACAGTTCAGCTTTGAAACGCTACTAAACTGGGAGAAATGGGACAATTAATACAAGATTCTTATGAAATACAGTAAAAATAATTAGTGGAAGTGCAAAATGATACTTATTTTCATTTTTTTAGCAGCGGATTGCTTTAGATGCAGCAGATTCTCTGTAACTCTCAGGCAAAGTAGCCAAACCAAGAGCAGCTCTGAGGAATTCAGCTTTAGCATGCTTTTTCTGAAGGATATGCAGTCAGAAATTCAAATGTCTGTCATTATTTACTGACTTTAAATCTTAGAGATTTGCCAGACAACCATTTTTTGAGGAACAGATCAAACATGTAAGGCAAAAATCGGGGTATTCTGTGAAAAGTCGGACAGTAGAGAGGTATGCCCAGGTGGGTGGAGCCAGGTGGATAGACTAGTGGTACCAAAGCACCAGTCAGCGGTAGTAAAGACTTTGTAAGTGGAAGTTGAGAGAACTAGACCTGTAGAAGGAGCATGGTAAGGCAGAATTCTTAATGGCACACACTCTCACTCAGGAGAAGAAGTTAAGTTGTCACTCTAGTTCAAGTTCAAATTCATCATAATGCCTATAACCTAGACACTTCACATAAGAAAAATAAGAAAGACAACAGACAAACAAACACATTAAAATAATAAATAATAAAATTAGTACCATAAAGTAAACAGGTTAATGACTGCCATTACAACACAGAAAAAAAATAAAAGCTTGTTATGGTATCGTAAGCCAGATCAGAACGTAAGATTGAAAGAATCACTTAAAACTGATCATCAATTTGGACTCTCTCAGCCACCATGGCAGCAGAATCAGATTCCAAAGGAGTCCGGTCATAGTTTGGGAATCACCAGCAACCCATAGTGGCTGAAAAAGGGAATGGAATAACTGATACCAAGTTTGCAGCTCTCAAAAGTAGAAGGGACCCAGATGATATTATTTTGTATTTCATACATCCAGAAAAAGACATCTTGATATTATGGAATGTTTTGAGATAGTTTCAGTTTTTTGGGATATAAAATTAATGAAGATAAAACAAAGGTTATAGCCGTAAAGTTTGTACTTGTGCATGAATTGGTTCAGCAATACCCATATTAATGGTGACATGATAAGATTATTATTTAGGTCAGAGTATGGATTAAAAAGGCTTCTGTTATAGCAGCTTAGGATATGTGGGACTAGACTAAACAAGAGCGAATACAAAGAAACTGGAGGTTCTTATTTATGGATATGGTAAGATATGAACAGTGAAAATGCTGTAGTCCCTTTAGTTTTATACACAGGTCAGACATGTTTTCAGCAACCTCAGGAGAAGTTGTGGGCAATAAAGACAATAAGAATTTATCTGGGAGAGGAAGACAGCAACTGTTAAGTGGGATACGTTGATCCTCCCAATAGAAGAAGGTGGTTTAGGATTGTCTGATTTGAAGGGATATTTTAGAGCAAAGCAGTTAAGGCCCATATACATAAAAGCAGAATGTTATAGTTTAAAGTGGAAAGGAATCCTGAAGCAGGGGGAGGTCAAGAAATAAGGAGACAGAGGGATTTTGGATGCAGATCCTTAAGGATAATAATAACCATACAGAATATTTTTTTTCTATGGGGAGGATCAACTTATCCCACTTAGTTGCTTTCTTCCTATCCCAGATACATTTATTTTCTTTATTGCCCACAAATTCTTTTCAGCTTGCTAAAAACATGTCTGACCAGTGTATAAAACAAAGGGACTACATTATTTTCACTGTTCGTATCTTACTATCCAGATCCATAAATAAGAGCCTCCAGTTTCTTTTGTATTAGCTTTTTTTATTCATATCCTTATAGAAAGTATTCTAAGAACTAAGGCAACACAGGAATGAAGAAAGGTGATTCTGCCAAAAGGAATGACTGTAAGTAAGGGTACAGAAAATAGGCACGAGGGGGCTGGGATTTACTGAAAAAAAATGACAAAGGAGCCAAGTCATTGTCAGCAAATAACTACAGAGGGAAATGCAATAGAATGGAATGAGGCCAAGAAGAAATTTGGACTGAAGGTTAGACACTGCATTCCACACTAAGGGTTTATATCAGATTATAGGCAAAGAGAAAGGTATCAGGGCGTCCTCAGTGAAAGAACTGCTCTGGTAGAGGTTTTAGTCAAATCTAAAACAGAAGCTGCTTTTAAACAGGAATAAATAGTAGGGAATATAAAATACTGCATTATAATTATACTTGATCAGAGGAGGTTAGAAAAGATTGGGAAGAGAGACTGGAAAACCTATTTAAAAGTTAACAATAGGATGACACATGTATGACTCTCAAATATGTAACAAAGCTAGAAGGCTTGGGTTGTTTGCTTGGAAGTGTTTGAATGTGTTTTTTTATACCCCATGAAGACTTCAAAGATTTTTCCTCACACATAGCAACTCATGAAGACTTCAAAGAATGTTTCCTCACAAAGATGGCAAATATTGACGGTATGATGGAGAAGAAATGGGTGACTGGGAACATGTTTTTTGTGAGTGTAATGAGTTGGCATATTATAAAAATCACCAAAATGTACTCTGTCAAAAATATTGGGGGGAGTAAATGGCTAAAACTATGGAAATTATTCTTTTGAGCTGGGACACAGGATCTGAATTGCCTAGACATAGTAAGACCTTATTAAATGTAATTTTTCAAAGAATTTTTCCTCACATAGATAGCAAATATTGGAGGTATGATGGGGAGGAAATAGGTGACTGGGAACATGTTTTTTGTGAGTATAATGAGTTGGCAGATTATAAAAATCACTTACAGAGTACCCTGACAAAATTATTGGGGGAGTAAATGGCTATAACTATGGAAATTATTCTTTTGAGCTGGGACACAGGATCCATATTGATTAGACATAGTAAGGCCTTATTAAATTTAATTCTATTGGCTGCCAAAAGCAATTACTAGAAAATGGAAATCAAAATCAAAACCAGCTGTATTTAAAGTATTGAATATTGTAAAAGAGATAAATGAACTGCGAGTGAGATTTTTAGAAAAGGGAAAGAGCAAATGGCATAGAAGCAAATGGAATTTGTGGGAACAATACATGCTGAATAATGTTTAGGAGGAGGAGTGAGGTTTAAAGGAAGGCAGAAATTACACAATGAATGTAATGTTGAACTAAAAGACAGTTGTTATAAAGAAAGAAAACATATATGTGATGTACAATGTATGAAAATTAAAAAATCTAAATATGGCTTGTTTTCTTTTATGTTAATGTATGTGCACTTATAATTTAATAATGGTATTTTATAGATGATTGGAGAGCTAATTGGCAGCCACTGCAGACTATGCAGGACTGGCATGATGGAATAGTTTGATACCCCCAACACATAGCCAGGCAATTAAATTCTACACTGACTGCAACCTATACAAATGCAACTCAGATAATCCCAGATATAGAGCATTACAGTAGTAGTCAAAGTACAAAGAAACCACAGGCAAGGGAGTTGAAACTGGAAAATGTGATGATAACAGAAACCAGGTCCTTAAGACTCAGTCTTCATCACAAGCAACTCGAGCATTTCATACATTTGACATAAATACCAGTTTGTCACCAGTAAAGATTATGTTAGAGGACAAAACTAGATTAAGACAATTTCATAACAGGGTATAAATAACCATAATAACTATACTGGAGGTGTTAAGATTCAACTAATCATTAATGTAGTCATGGATGCATTCCAAATCCACAGTTAACTTTTTAACAGCAATCATAGATTCCCATGGAAAGGAGAGGTAATGTCATCAGAATAACAGCAGTACTGTAAACTTCCCTCCTGAATAATTCCCCCCAAAGTAAACATATACATACTAAACAACAAAGGGCCACAAATGGAACCTTGTGGAGCACCACAAGCAAGAGAGAAGGCAGAAGATAAAATGACACCTGAAATCTCTCTGTGCATTCACCCAGGAAAACCAGGCAAGGACTGCCCCTATGATCCCACAGTAATCATGAAGCAAATCCAAGTGAATCCCATGGTCAATTTCATCCAGCCCAGCTATGTTCATACCGCTTAAAGTCATACCATGGCTCATGTAGCACAAAAAGGACTGGTTGACCAGGACTAAGGGCTGAAAAATCCAGAGATGTGGTCAAGGCCTTATTATAGCCTCAATGAGTCTATCTGGACCACAACTGCTATTCCTTTGAAGCCCCTATGGTGCAGAAGAGGAATCAAGTGTTCTGGGGTGATCAAATCAAAGTTACTACAATGCACAAGACCTAGGATAAGGGGTTCCACCTGAGGATGGTCAGTCATAGATCATTCAAGACTGTAGTCCAACCAAGTGACTGTTTCCATCACCAGACAACTGGCTGAGACACCAGGTTGGTGCACTAAGTTCATTTCACCATAACAGTGCATAGCAGAAGTAACTACTTGTTCAAACCCAAATCCATTCATAATACAGATAAATTATTTTACAAGAGCCACAGATGTCTTCTCACCCCTAATTCTGATATCACTTCATGCCAGCCAGATGAACAACCTCAACACAGAGGAGACAAGAAATAATGAAAACTCCTGAAGTAACATTCTCACACTACCTGATGGATAACAGTTGAAATGGTACCCTCAGTTTGTTTCTGTACCCATGGTAAACAAAAAGGAGTTGGTAAGCCTAGATCTGAGACTTAGCCATTTCAAATAATGTATGATAGAGAATTACAACCTCCCCGGTCCAGAACAAAGATGTTGCAAATTAGAGAACCATGGATAAGGGAACAAGGACTGGCAAAACAGGACCATAGTTATTGTCCAACCAGATCTCTGTTAGAAATGCCAGATCAAAAATCTAGAGCAGGTCTAATACTATCCAGTGACATCAAAATACAACATCCTCACAAAAGCTTCAGAAAAGAAGGCCCAATATAACTCCCTGGATATCATGATGGATACTTGAGTATATAATGCAGGATAGATTGTGGTCTGTTGACATGACGTTTGGCTTTATGGCACTACAACTGGCAGAGATTTTGACTTCAGAGTCCCATGATGCCAGCAGTGACAACATCCACCATTATGACTTTTAAAACTCCTAACCACAATCATGAGCTAAAAACATGCCAGGGCAGCTGAGGAGGTTAACAGTAACAGATAGTCATCAGTTAATCCTGGTCATACTTTAAGTATAATCTTGCAAATGGTCAGTTGTGATCAGTGTAATACCCAGTAAACAGATGGAAAATAAACTAAAATAAACTAAAAACATTTGAAGCTGATTACTGATATGGGTGGTAAAAATAAGTCACCAATGAGTCCTTGGCAATGACAAGTTAAACAGCTGCTGAATAAACCAAATAGAAACACTAATAACTCAAGATACTAAAATATGAACCAAACTACAAATAGTAGAATTAACTATACAGACTATCAAAACTAAAAACTGTAAAACTCAAATGTCACTGTCTAGGTTAATCATCTAAATTAAACAGGCTAAAATAGCTGGCTGTCAGCAGGAAAGGAAAACTCAAATAATCTTGGAATGCTGTAAGCAATAGTCCAACACAGCAAGACTCAGTCTGATTCATCAGCAGGCAAGATGAGGTGTCAAAAAATAACCAAATATTCAGGTAGTGCTTACAACTGACTCTCATAATGAGGTTAACTCCTATGATAAGCATGTATAAATTATAAAGCACTATCTACAAAAGTAAGATTGGATTCCCATAAACCAAAGAGTCAATATTCTGACCCAAGTCATAAAATACTATAAAAACAGTAAGCAGACAAGTGCTACAATAATATGGATTGCTTACAGTGCTAAAGCAGGGGGTAAGTTAGATGGTGGTACAACATGAGTGTAAATGTGCTAATATGTCTTCCATAAAGGTAGTTTATGTTAGCAAAATTGTTGGAATTGTTATGTTCTCTGCTTAGTCTGTAGGTGCAGTATCCATACCCATTGCTCAGCCTCATGTCCAGATAAGAATCTCACAGTCACTGGTCACTGCAGCAGCTCTGACATACTTCAACTGTAGTTATTCATTTCAGTTCTCGTAGGGCTGGTTCATACACTACTGTCTATAGAAATATCTGTATTATGACACTACCTCAGTCATTTGTTTTGTACTCAACAGAGGTACCACACACTGATGCCTGCATATTAAACTCAGATTGCTTAATGATGATGCTGACTATGAAAAGGACAGAGGAGGCTTTGACATATTTGTGAGTTACCATACTATAACAACCAGCTCTAACATAGCTTTATGACCAGGTAAGGTTGATAACCAAGCTGGAGTGGACACATCCATGGTGACTGATTGGAGTGACAGTGATGATGACTGTACAGACAGACAGGGCTGGGGCAATGGGGGCATAGAAAGGGCTGATCATACCACCATTATACAGTGTACTGGGCACCAATAGTTACATATCATGTGATGCAGCCTCGCTACAGCTATTCTATGGCTAATTCCACAAGGTCAGTCCCTGTTGATGTGCAGCACTGTGTAGTTGCACAAGAGCTTACATGCCTATTCATACATTCATCCTGTACTATTATGATGCAGCTACAAGCAGTCCATGCTATGACAGTGTATGCTGTTTTTGCTGCCACAGCACAGGCACTATATACATGCATATTGGAGAAAAATGTTATCTCACATGGCAGACGGTGCAATCCCTATCATCATCATCTGCAACACAGTTCATCTGGTGGAAGATGATTATGAGCATTATGAAGGATATGAAAGCAGGACAGAGCCTGTCTGCAGAATTCCTGACAGAGCTACAATGTCTCACAGCCAGTAACATGCATCTGTGTCACAAGCTGCATATCTTTACATCTCACATTGACTCCTTAATCCAACAATGTGCTGCAGTACTGCTTCCTGCACAGCCTGTGTTTCACATACTATGGTATGCACTGCCTGTGTAGTACTATGCTATTCATGGCCCCCACATATTGAAGCGGGCCCCAAGGCTAGATTTTTTGTGGGTCCCCATAATTATATTTATAAAAAAAAAAAACAACAAAATTATTGGAAAGTGTACTTTCTAGCTTTCATTACAGCAAATTTTTCAATTATTTTTGAGTAATCGACTTTTTTAGCAAAATCATTTTCTATACATAAAATTGCCAAATGATTAAGCCGTTCTTGGCTAGTGGAATTTCTTGGCACGTTTTTAACAAGTTTTCCAGTTTACTGAATGATTTCTCAGCCGACGAGACAGTTACTGGAATAGTACAAAATAATTTCAATGCAAGGCAAATATTGCCAAATATTTCTTGCAGATTTTTTTCATATATTAAATTAAGAAGTTTAATTAGTGACCTTTCTGAACCAAAAACGGTCTTGTGGATTGTTTTATGGTGAAGTACTTAATTTATTAAATCATCCGACAAACCTCTTTTCTAAGCTTTTACAAGTATTGCTGCTTTTCTGGTTAGCTGATCTTTGTCCAAATCCTGAAAATTTTAAATTGGAGAGAATAATTTGCAAATATTATTGGCTGCTTCAAATCTTGTTTTTATATTGTTGATAATAAAATCCAACACTTGGTACACAACAGAATTTCGGAAGTCTTCTTCACAGTTTTCAGAATTTGTGCGCTTTTCAGGAAATTGGTGTTGGATTGCTATTGCTGCAGCATCTGCTTTAGCTTCATGAACAATGTTTTCCCACGAATTGCGCAACGTCTGAATTTCTTCCACCAAGTCTTTTACCAAGGCGGTCTCTATATCAAGAGATAATAATTTGCTTTGTATAACAATATTCTTATTATTGATACTGGCTAGTATTTTATGCCAGAATATTATCATCAACAGACCTTTATAAGAACTGAAATATTTCTTCAAAGTTTTAAGCATATTTAGTGCTGAAGGAGTTAATCCTGTAGCCATCTCACTAAGAATGTCATCTATCGCAACAAGTACACTGGGGTAATGTTTGACAATTGGACACAAAACTTGAATTTGTTTGCTCCATCTTGTTTCTGGCACACTTTGAAGAGATAATGGTATGTGTTTTCTAAGTACCTCCCGTCGCAACCTCTCCAAGCGACATCCATGGGTCTCCTGGTTCGCAGCCTGCTCACTTGCTGCTGTGAATGACATAAGAGGAATATTTAGCCATACCTATCCATAATATACATGCGATGGCAATTATTAAACAGGTAATGGAGTGATACTTACACACATCTGGGACCTCCCCTGTCCTCCTAGCCTCTTGGATCCACTAATCCAAGAGATCCCCCTTTCACCACTTCAGGTCAGCATAGTGATGCCTGACCTGCTCACCGGTTAGGGGTATGCCAGTGGCACTGGTGAGGTCACGGGCAAGACAGTCTCAGGCTTCTGCTTTATATTGGAAACCCTGGTACTGGCTCTGCAGCAGTCTCTGCTCATGGTCTTTGACAAGGAGTCCTGCCATGACTCTGGACTCCTGGATGCCCCAGCACTGTGCCCAAAAGCGCATACCCTCTCCCATTCCAGACATAGTGCCTGCAAGGGGAAGCTAAAACCAGTTATGAGATGTATTCTCACCTGTTGGATTTAAATAGGGCTGATTTCCTGCACTTTGCCATGATTGGACAGTTTTGAAAAGGCTAAGCTGTGGGCAAATCTGTTTACCTAAGGTTGGCATTATTTAAAGGGGTATACCAATGGGCAAATTGAGTTAGCTGGTCTACAGATTGCTTACACCTACTTAGCTGGACTGTGCAATGCTTAGCATTGCTTAATATTTAATTTGCATTATATTTGCTTTTTGGCATTGATTTATTATTCATTACATGTTATATATGTGTCTGGTATCCATGATTCATGTGTACGTACACTGTATGGGGTCCTTGTGTTTATTAGTGGACTTCAACACTTTATTACACTTACACCTCATATCTGGGCTTACTGCAGTACTCCAGTTCACATATTTATGTTATGTAGTAGGTTATACAACATAAGACTGTATATAGATTCCTTTCACATGTTCAGTTTGATTTTCCTATAGTGAGGATTTGTTTGATGACACCTCAATCTTATGTACTGCTGTGATGGCTTAGTGGATAACTACTGTGACTATAGTGTACAGGGTCCTCGGTTCAAGACCGGCAAAGGATGTTTATTTTGTTTCTGGCCAGAACAGCGGCTGTTGCATACAGAGTGATTAAGGCACTTTTAAGCAATAGTAAGTGGGTTTGCGCAGGTTTGTGCAAGGGTAAGCT
Organism: Protopterus annectens; assembly: GCF_019279795.1. NCBI lineage: Eukaryota > Metazoa > Chordata > Ceratodontiformes > Protopteridae > Protopterus > Protopterus annectens. The sequence goes on from NC_056731.1 coordinate 1,938,335,081, forward strand.
ATGCTAACCTTCAGTTAAATATGCTTACAGAGAGTTAGCTTCAGTATTGCTTAACCTGTGTGCACATTACTTACCCCCATGCAAACGGGCTTACACCCACCTCCTGGTGCTTACATATGCTTACTCCCGCTTACTACTGCTTAATAGTGCTTACACTTGCTTACTAGTGCTTACTCCCGCTTACCACTGCACTCATTTAGACAGTAATGTCTAATGGTTCCTGGGATAGTGGGTGATTTTGAAGCTGTATGGAGTTATCATTCATTACACATTTTACCTTCCATTTGTATCCCTGATCCCTGTGTCCATATACTGTATGGGGCACATGTGATTATCTGTGGACTTTGCAACATTATGTCACTGACACCTCACATCTGCATTTAATGCAGTACTCCAGTTCACAAATATATGTTATGTAGTAGGTTGTGCAACTAAAATATTGGTCATAAAGGAATTTGACATGGAAAAATGGAATGTGCTGCAGTGATATTCGAACCGGGAATGACTGCTTGTAAGGTGAATGCTCTGCCCACTACACTATTGCTGTACTGCTTCATTTGCATATATCTTGCTTTTTATCCTCTTCTGCCATTTAAGCTGCATTAACTGTAGCTAAGCAATGGGCAGACCAGTGCACCTACAGTTAAACTGAATCTGTTTCATAAAAAAAATAACTTTATGTTTGTTGTTTTAACTATTGCTCTTGTACACATGGGGGGGGATGTTGCTGGGGGTATGCGTACACCTATGAGTGGTTTCACTCATTCTTTTGGGACTTGTCTGCTGTTCTTCATTGCAGGGGGCATGTATATTCTGAGATCTCTGCTCTCAGACACACCCCCTGAACTCTTACACCCTCCATGTAAGATTAGGAGCTCAGGCAGCATGCCTTCATTAATATGCATGGGCGCGCTGCCATCCTGCTCCTAAATGGACGCTTCTGTGCAGGGCTAAGTTAGTCCTGCATGGAAGGATAGTAAATCTGGGGGATAGTCTGTTGTAAAAGTGCCACAGCACATCACTCCACTTTTGTCTGAATTAATAATATATAAGCCATGTTCATTTAGCCTACCAAAGCATGTTGGACATATGTGAAATGAATCCCAAATAATCAGATGTGGAAGTTAAAATGCACCAATTTTAATATCTTCCATATATCTGGACATCCAGTAAGTACTATTATTAGGTAAAAGCGCCAGTACAAAATTAAACAATGCAGGACTCAAAATTAATTACTGTGAACTCCAGAAGTAACCTCTGACCATTTAGAATGATTACCCTGAACTTAATATGGTAAGATCTATGTTTTAACCCATTAAATAACATAAGAGACAAGATTCTGCTTTATTGTGAAATTTCTTATTACTACATGAGTTATTCATTTATTTATTTTATTTTATTTGACGTTTATTGACTGTGAATGTACGACTGAGCAATAACGCATTTTCAGCGGAGTTCCTGGGAAAAAAGCTCCACAACACAGTCTAGTTAAAATAAAAAAGATTGGGTAGAGTATACAATATATAAGAGACATATCATTGAATGCTTTTGATAAATCCCAATATACCACTCTTACGATAATGGAATTGTCTGGTCCTTCACTAACAGTTTCAGCGAACTGCATTATTTTCTCATGAAACCATTTTGATTCAGTTCCCCTAAGGCAAGTTTATTCATGATTGTTTAGTAATGAAAGTAAAACCCTCTCATAACACTTCCACAAAACTGAAGTCAAACTAATCTGATGATAATTATTAATGGCATAATGGGATCCATTCTTATATGCAGGCACAACATTTACTGATCCTCCAAGTATCAGGAATAATGATGTTTTTTCACATGTTTAATAACAACGTTAATGGTCATATCAACTAGTCTATACTGTTATAGATAAAAATATCCTGGAATTGAGTCTAGTCTAACTGCACTATTATTTTTATCCTTGACAAAGCTGATTTGACCATGTCTTCTGTAATTATTTAACATACTAAGATTTATCAAACACTAATGTTTCACGTGAGATGGCACCTTTAAATGGAACTAATGTGAAACAATCATTCAAAAGTTCTACTATATCCTTGCTATCACTAGGGAGGAAAAAAGAAGTTATGTCTTACCATAATGTTCCATCTGTGTTGTTGATCTTCATTCATTCATTACTGATGGGTTATTGGTTCCATCCTTGGAACCAACCCAGCCAATATCAAGCTTGCGTCAGCCAAAAACTCTCAAGCCAAGGTCCTACCCAGAATGCTCTGCTCCCTGTTACCTCAGATCGAGTTTGCAAGCTGATAGATAAAAGTAGAGACTACCTCTGGTCATAACAGACCTACAGTAAAGGAGTACATGAGATCAACCAGGAACCTCTGGATGGGGGACAGAGGGTGGGAAGTAATGAATGATCAAAGATCAACAACACAGATGGAACATTATGGTACAACATAACTTCTTTATCTGATGTTGTTAATCTTCGTTCATTCCTTACTGATGGGACAGAGTCCCCAGCTACTTGTATCCCTGGGTGGCCCTCGTGGAAGGACATTCCTGAGCACCATGGAGCCAAAAGAAGATCTATGTCTGGAAGCCAAGTCCAATTTGTAATGAAGAATAAAGGTATGAGGTTTGGCCCAAGTGGCAGCTGAGCAAATATCATTGAGGGAAGTCTTAGCATGCAAAGCTGCTGAAGTTGCCATAGATCTTGTAGAATGAGCTTTCACTCTATGAGGCAAGGTGAGATTGTTTTTGTTGCAGATAAAGATAATACAATTTCTCAATCATAAAGCCAGTGTAACTTTTATACAGGATGACCTTGTCTAGGTCCAGAAAAAGTCAGACACAGTTGGTCTGATTTCTGGGTAGATTTTGTTCTGTCCAGATCAAATCATATTTGCCTATGAACATCCAAGGAGTGGAGGCAATACTCTCCCTTGTTAGAATGGATTAGGAAAGAACACTGGAAGGTCAATAGATTGGTTGATAGACCACTCTGACACCAATTTTGGTAAAAAGGAAGAATTAGTTCTCAGTGATACCCTATCCTTATGGAAGCTAAGATAGGAAGGTTTGATGCATAAGGCTTGAAGTTCTGACAAGTGTCTAGCCGATGTGATTGCAATCAGAAACAAAGTTTTCCAAGAGAGATATTTTACATCACATGAAGACGCATGTTCAAAGGAGGGAGCTGTTAGAGCTTGCAGAACCAATGCCAAGTCCTAAGATTGTACCAGTTCTCTAAAGGGAGGTTTTAGGTGGATAACCCCTGTCAAGAAAGTTTTACAGAATCTGTGTGACATAAGTGAAGAATCTTGAAAACCAATGTGGAAATTTGAGATGGCAGCTAAATGCACATGAATAGTAGAGTCAGACACCCTAGAGTGGAAAACATGTGATAAGTAATCCAGTACCACTGAAACAAGGGCTGACAAGGGATCTAATTGTTTATTCTCTGCCCATAGAGAGAACCTTTTCCATTTAAGACAGATTAGTCTGGTGGACAATTTATGGATGCACTAAGAATATTGAGCACAGGGGATGAGAGGTTTTCATGCCTGGCAATCACTGGAAGTGGAGAAACCAAGCTGTCAGTTTCAGGGTTGTTAGATTGAGGTGAATCAGACCCTGCAGAATGGAGATCAACATTGGGGATGGATTGAGGATCCACGGTTGATCTAGCAGGTGAGGTCAGAGGAAGGGAAACCAGACTTGTCAAAGGACAATATGGTGCAGTGAGGATCACTTTGCTGTTCACGTGTCATGTTTCTTCAGAAATTGGGAGATGAGGAGAAGATAGGATAAGCATAAAGTAGACACAAGGGCCAAGCATGGACTAGAGCATCTCTCAGTGACTGTCTCCGAGGGGGGATTAGGGCAAAATAGTTGCTGCACTTGTAGTTGGTTGGGGAGGCAAATAGGTTGCAGCAAGGCTGGCCCCAGTGGTTGAAGATTTTTGCCGCTATCATTGGATTGAGGGACCACTCCTGAGGTTGCAGAATGCACCTGCTCAATTTGTCCGCTATCATGTTGGAGCTCCCAGGAGTGCGCATTGCAGTTAGAAAGCAGTTGGAAGCTATTGCCCATTGCCATATTCTCAATGCCTCTCAGCATAATGGGTAAGATCTTGTGCCCCCTTGTTTGTTGATGTACCAGATCACTGACATGTTGTCTGACTGGATCGCAATAGTCCCTGATGGAAGGATGGAATTAAATGCTTGCAACGCTAGTAGCACCGCCCTCAGTTCCAGGACACTGATATGCAAAAGGGCCTTTGTCTCCAACCAGGTGCCTTGGACCGAGTTTTCCTGACATAGCCCCCCCATGCCATCAGGGAGGCATCCGTGGTCACCGTGGCTATTGGTTGATGGTGGTTGAAGGGGCGAGACCATTGTTGGGGATTTTGAGACGTCCACCAGAGTAAATCTTGCTTGCATCTCTGAGTTACACTTATCTGAAAAGACAAAGGATGTTGTAGAGGTACCACTAAGTGAGAAGTAGCCACTGAATGAGCCTCATGTGGAATCTGGCTAGAGGAACAATGGTGATCAAGGTAGCCATTGACCCCAAGAGATGGCATATAGATCGAGCGGGAGATTTGTGGTGACAGAGCAGTGGTTGAACCTGTTGCCTTATTCTCTGAAACCTGTGGTTCGTAAGGGATGCTGTGCAATTTCTTGTGTCCAACAGTATCCCTATAAATTCCAAAGACTGAGTTGGGGTTGTGTTGGATTTCTCCCAGTTTATAGTGATTCCCAGGCTTTAAGCTGTTATGAGAGTGTAGTGCAGGGCTTCTTCCAGTAGAAGCTTGGTGGGGGCAGTGAGGAGCCAGTCGTCTAGATATGGAAATGCCTGGAATCCTTGAATTCACAAGTGAGCGATAACCACTGCCATGCATTTGGTGAACACTCTGGGGGCTGTAGAGAGACCGAAGGGCAGAGCTAAAAATTGGTGACTGGCTCCTATGCAGAAGTGGAGGTATCTTCTTGAGTGCTTGTCCATTTTTATGTGGTAATACACATCTTGAAGATCTACAGAGCACATCCAATTGTCTTCTTCCAAAAGAGGAAGGATAGACTGAACCATGACCATCCAGAATTTCTCTGTTTTTACAAATATGTTCAGTGGGCTGAGATCCAGAATTGGTCTCCAGTCCTCTGTCTTTTTTGGCACTAAAAAGAACCTTCCGTAAAAACCGGATCCTATCTGATCTGGTGGGACCATCTGGATGACTCTTTTTTGTAGCAGCCTCTGGATTTCGTGTGCTGCTGCTTCCCTTTGACTGGGTGGAATGTCGGGTAATACTCTGGATGAGATTGGACAAAGATGGAAGGGGATGTGATAGCCTCTGAATATTATCTGTTGTACCCAAGAGTCAGTGGTTATATTTTGCCAGGCAGCGGGGTACAAGGAAAAATGACCACTGACTGCTTCCTTAGGTGAGCAGTCTAGCAACGCTTCAGGAGCACTGATAGGGTTGGCCAGAGAAGGAATCTCTGGAATCCTGGTTTCACAGGCCACCTCTGCCCCAAAAGGGATGTCTTCCATTAGAGATTCCCCCTCTGCCTCTAGGGGAGAACTTGGCACGTGCATCCCAGAAAGAGCCCTGTGATTTCCTGTGCCACATTTTCCCACTCCTCTGATTTCTGGAGTAGACTCACTGAGGAGTGGAGTGTCTGACACCAACAGCAGACAAGGTCTTGCCATCTTGTTCGCACTTTGACAGTGTATCTTTCACTTTAGGGCCAAACAAAGAAGTGGCCTCGATGGGGGCATTCATGAAGGAAGCCTTAAAGGAGTCCGCAAAGTCACAAAGGTGCATCCAGGCATGTCATCTGGTGACTATACCCATGCCTGCTGCTCTAGCCGCTCCTTCCATTGCGTGAAAAATAAGATGCATGGAAGAGTTGGAAATGGACTCTAGGGTGGCTATCTGAGAAGCCACATTGTCACGGACCTCATCAGAAACAGCTCCTGACAAGGTTTCAGAGAGCTGGTTGATAAGATCCCTCTGAAGCCTGGTAAAGTGTGCCAAATAGTTCAAAGACCTTACAGTGAAGGTCGATGAAGCAAATACATGCTTCCATAGTCTGTCAATCATTCAGGACTCTTTGTTGGGTGGATGGGCAGTTTGGTTCTCTTCTACCAAATCTTTCTTGGTTGCAGCCACCACCACCATAGCATCTACTGGAAGATCTCATGACCAATGTGGGTACTCAGATGGGGATGATAATATTTTATCCAGTCTCCTTGGTATCACTTCCAGAGTGTCAGGAGCCTTCCATGCATGCTGGACGATGAGCTGGACAAGCTCATTGGCAGGCGGGGTGACCCAAGCGGTAAGGTGTCCAGTGGTTGTGGCTTGTGACAGTTGCAGCACAGAGGGGGGAGAGGACTCTGACATGTGGTATTTGCCAGTGGAGGCAAGTGCCCTCTCCATGGCCTGAAAGGCCGGCCCACCCAAGGAGGGATGGGAGCTTGGAACTAAGCATGACAACCTCAGAACTGGGGTCAAACCCCACCCTGACAAGCCCACTTCCAGACCAGGAGTCTCAAGAGGACTGTGAACCATGAGAGAGAGAGGATTCATGGAGGATGCTATAGAAAAAAATCGACGTGGAACCAGGAATGCCCTCCCCCATGGCACAGCCACTGGTCTGAGAAAAGCCTGATGCCCAGTGCACCAAGGGCCACAAAGACAACTCCGGTTCCAAAGTGAGACCCACTATTGGAGTCAGAGGAAGGGAAGCTGCTGTCAGAGTAATAGGCTTCAAAACGTGAAAATAAGTCGAAGGAGGAGTGTACGCTGGAGTTTGAGGAGATATACATTCACCTGAAGGAGGGAACATAGACTTCGATGGGCGAGAGAGACCTCTGACCACAAGCAACTGGTCAACAAGCTGCAACACATCTTGTTCAGAGAGACTCTTGGCTGACCACATGGAGAAAGATGATGGCGATTCTGGCCTTTCTAGAAAAGGACTATATTGACTGCCAGCAGATGGACCCAGTGAAGGAGAATACTTGGTCCTTGCTAATCCAATAGGTGCAGAGCCCAGAATCAAGGATGTATGCACCAAAGAAAATGGTGTAGAAGTAGTCTGCTCTGACGACGTCAGTGCCATAGTAGTTGAAGATGTCTGCACTGTAAAGGCAAAAGTCTGCCACGATGGGTACACTGCCATTGAGGAATGTGTCTGCACTGGTAATAAGGATGGAGCTGAGAAGGACTGCACTGAAAAACATGTCAGTGCTGAAAAGGCCTGCACTGTGGAGTACAGAAAAGTCATACTAGGTGTTGAAGGGAATTGTACCAGCGGTGCCGAAGGGGACTGTACCTGCATAGACGGTGCCAGTAAGGGCTTCGACAGAACTGTCGGAGCCATAGTTGTCTGTAATGGGAACTCCGGTGCTGGTATCGATAAGGAAGACATGGCTGGAGCCAGAATCATTTGGGGTGGTGCCAAGCCTGGAGCCGACAGGGTCACAGGTAGCAGCGCCGAAGGAGTAATCAATTTCACCTTCATATGAGTCAACTCCCTATGATCTCCAGAGGGAGAAGAGGGGAGTGACTTCAATGATGAAGAGGAAGAATGCTGCTTACGGGGTTTAACAGGAGGGGGTGAGCCCTCTGATCCAAACATAGCCTCAGAGAAAGGAGACTTGAGAAGACCTTTCAAAATCAACGTATTCTTCCTCTCGTTAAGAGTCCTGGTAGAAAAATGTTTACAAATCCCACATGGGGGATCCACAGTAAGGTGGGAGACATTCAGACAGTAGACACATAAGTCATGCCCATCAGAAAGCAGTGACTTATGGCCACAGTCCTTACACTGCTTGAAATCAACACTAGGTTTCTTATCCGACATAATGATGTGGAGAAGAAGAACAGTACCAAAAGGAAAAGGAAAGGCTACCCAAAAGGGTAAGAAGAGAAAAGGAAGGATTACCAATGATGGTAATGAAGAATGACCTCAAAGGTAAGAAAAAGGGTAATAAAGGGAAAAGACTAAAGGGAGAGAGTCTAAAATATACAATAGGGTAGGAAAATATAAGTAGAAACTATCTGAAAATATTTAAAGTAAGAACAATGTATAAAACTTTCAAAAAATTAGACAGCTGGAAGAGTGGCTTGACACGGCTGTACAGCAATGCAGCAAATGAGATCTGAGGCAACAGGGAGCAGAGCATTCTAGTTAGGACCTTGGCTCAAGAGTTTTTGGCTGATGCGAGCTAGATATTGGCTGGCTTGGTTCCAAGGACGGAACTGATAACCCATCAGTAAGGAATGAATGAAGATTAACAACATCAGATCTCTTATTAAATATTGGGCCAGTTCTATTGAAAATATTACTAGCACTGTTAACATAGCTATAAAACCTCATAGGATAAGCACATCCCATCAATGAGTCTTCATATACAGTTTTTGTTGCCTTAATTGTTTTAGTTCTTTATAGATTTTAAGCACTCTATAAACAGCTAGATCCATTTTTGAATAACTTGCACTTTCATTTCTTCCAAAGTAATTTAGTTGACGTAATTTTCCACCTTGGTGGTTTAACTTGCTGAAGACCACCCAGTCTCTTTTACATGTATATATTATTATATGCAAAAATTAATTTTCAAATGATTGCCAGGCTGACAATGCATTGTGTTAAAATTCCATATTCTAGTTTATGACATGAAGCAGTTGGTGGTCTCTAATCTCCATGTAGTTGTAACTAGTTATTACCATCTTAATTGGGTTGATGCAAGAGTCTGCAGTAAATTCCAATGCTGAATGGTCATAAGATCTTAGTTGGGGTAGGGATGAAATATGGTGAATTCTGCTACTAATATTTGTAAACAATAAATCTAATATATCATTATTTCAAGTTAAAAAAACAGCCACATGCATCATATTTCTTGAAGACATCAGGTCATAAAATTCATGCTCAAAGGGAGTATTGCTTACCCCAGACTCCCAGTCAATATTTGCAAAGTTAAAATCATGCAGAATTATCAAGTTTTCAAGTTCCCTTTCTTATCCTCAAATGGTAAGTAAAGAGTTAACTGCTCGTGATTCATTACAATAATGGCAAATTACATTGATGCATCAAAGTAACCCAGAGTCCATCTCTGGATGTGCCCATAAAAATGTTCCTCGTTATTGCTATATTATAGATCCATAGGTTCATAGGTTCATAGGTGTTTAGTAAGCTAATGACCACATGGGCCTTTTTAAGCCTAGCTACACATCCCAAATCTCTGGCAAGTTCTGATACCCTTGATAAGTGTAAGCATGTGCCTGGGAGATGAACCATTTACAGGTTACCTCTGTCCATTAGAGACACAGGTGCCAAACTAGGGATGAATTTCTGGTCTCCCATCCAATTATTCAAGTTGCACTTGAATTGGGTTAGGGAAGAACTCTGCTTCACATGGATTGGGAGCCTGTTCCATAGATGGGGTAGTCTCTGGGATACATACCTGTCTCTTGAGCAGGTCCTATTTATATCACAGGCAAGGTTTCAGTCTATAAAATGGGTAATTCTGGTGCTGTTTGTTTTGTGGATATGCAGGAGGTTCATCAGAGTGGGTTCTGACAATGCCCTGCATTCCAGGCATAGATCTCCCCTCAAAAGTCTGTACGGGACAGAATACAGGGATAAGACCTTGAGGTGGTCTACATAGGACATATTCCTTATACCCTGTATTCTTTTAGTGAGGAACATCTGTGGACGTTCCAATTGTTGGATATGCCTGGTTAGGTTCATACCAAAGGGGGCATTGTACTCAATGATATGTCTGATGAATGATGAATACAGTGGAACAATGACTTCCTTGGACTTAGATCCTATACCTTTGTTTATAAGTTGCGCAACATAGAATGATTTCCTCACCACTGTAGACACATGATGATCAAAGACTAGATTACTATCTGTGTGCATCCCTAAGTCCCTGACGACTGGGTCAATTCTAAGGGATGTGTTGTCAATATGATAGCTACCAGGGATGGATGACTTCCCAAAGGATACTATTATGCATTTCTTGGCATTTAGTTTTAGTCTATGGCTCTGCCACCAGCTGTTTGTCTCTGTAAGCCCCTTCTGGAGTACATTTGTGTCAGTGTGAGATTCAATGACAGCCCCTAATTTGCAATCTTCTGAGAAGTAAATGCCAAAAAGGAGTGATCCAAGGACTGATCCTTGAGGAACTCCACTTGTGACTGGCCTCTTTGTACAGATGGACTCCCCAATTCTAATTTCCTGGGTCCTGTCTGTGAGCCAGTTGGCTATCTACCAGGTGACATACAGGTTTATACCTAACCTCTTGAGTTTGTCAACAATGCCCGAGTGGGATGTGAAGACTGGGTAGAGATGGGTGAAAGTTGCCAGCCTAGCCAAATAGAATTTGGTACATAATTCTATTATTTGTAAATACTGTGAATGTTGAACTTAAAACAATGTGGCAACATTGCCATCTGCTGTAAAGAAAGCTAAGTCAAGAAATTCTTGTTGGTCCTTTGAAATTAAAATTATTTCATCACTGCCTTTGGTGTTTTACAAGTCGTCTCCAGTCCGGCTGGATGGGGGCTTCCTGCCTATTGTTTTAAGGCTAAAGTTAATGACCAGAATTTACATGTGGAATGTCCTTTATTGCTCTAAATGAAAAAGAATGTAAATGCAGTTAATGTGTAGCCTGGGAACTCCAGGAATGGTGAAAAAGATGATGTAATGTTTATCAGAATTGGAGTTTCAATTTAAACAGTGAGAACCAGAGATTGCTAAGCATTTTTGTCTTGATATTCAACTTATCAGCACTCTGCCTGTTGTCTTAAGTAAGTTATCTTAGAAGTATGTTTTCTTGTAGCAATAGCTAGGAATTAGAAAAAGATTAGATTAAGTGTTTTTTCTGTTATGTCAGAACTGTACTACTGAATTTTTTTAAGTTTCTGTGTGATCTCTGAACTCTTGAATAACACTGTGGTGTAGTTGTATTGTCTGGTGTTCTTAGTATTTATTATTAAATATGTTTAAACCCTTTTCAACTGTGGCTGGGTTATGTAGAGATAAATTAAGCTCTAGAGTACATTGCGTGCTTATAAGTGACCCTGTAATAAGCCCTTCCAATAAGCCTTAAGACTGCTTAGTTACACTACTATTGGATAATAATATTACACAATTCCACTAGGGTGGCTTGTTTTTTGAGTTTAGTTCTGTACTTCTTCTTGGTGGGTACAGCTGTCTCTATGCAGCTATTAACATGCTTATACAGGAATTCTGTGAATAGTTCTGCATAGGCAGAAGTGTTTTCGGAGTTTATGGGGGCTTGAAATTTTGCCACGTTCTCACTTAATAGCAAGAGGTTAGCCTTAGAATAGCTCCTGAATATTCTAGGCTTAGTTGGGGGTCCATGTTTTATTTTTACTTCAAATTAGACCATTTTGTGGTCTGACCTTACTAGAGAAGGCATTACAGTAGGGGGTTTGCAGCAGTCTCCCAATATTAGTGAGGACCAGATCCAGTATGTTTGTACCCCTGGTTGGTGTATTGACTATCTGATGCAAGGAGTTTGCGTTTACAAAATCCAGGAATCTCTGTGCATGTACTTTTGGTGTCGTATAGGATTCCCAGTTAATAGTGGGATAATTAAAGTCACCCAAGAATATGGTATTGGGTTGAATGGTTAGTGTTTCTAATAAGTTTAAATACATGGTATGGGTTTCCTGGGACATAAAGGGGACCTCTAGCTTGCAAGGAAGTGGTATTGGATTTTACCTATGGTGGTTTTAACATGGAGCAGCTCAAGTGCATTGTCTTGTTTGACCAGCCTTGAAGTATATTTATTTTTGATGTAAATAGAGGCACCTTCACCTTTTTTCCCTGCCTGTAAAGTAGCTGGCCTAAATAAGTAGAAGGCATTATAACCTTGCACTGTTGGTGTGCTCTCCACAGCTTTAAACCATGTCTCAGTGACTGCAAAGACATCAGCATTCCCTAGGGTAAAGAGAGCTTCTAGAGAGTGCAGTTTTTGTTTAGACTCCTAGCACTGAACTGTAGTACCTTTAGATTTTCTTGGTTTTGATTTGGTATGCCATACACAATATGACAACTTCATTCCCAGAAGTATATGTTCTCAAACATTCAGATATTTAAATCCAGTTATCTGTATAGTACTGCATTGCTATACCTCAGTTATAACAATAATAGAATACTGTGAAAATATATTAGAGCAGAAAATTCCCAAATCATGGTTTATAAACTACAAATATTGGCATAACATATTTTAACTAGTTTGTTGTGCTGCTTAGCCTGCTCATGTTTTGATATAATTAGATTGTAGTCTAAAAATGTTTTATTATATTAGAAAATATCTTGCCCAGTAATTTGCCGCCATTATAACAGCAGTTGTAGGAAAACAGTGTCTGTGTATAGTTTGGCCACAATAAAGCTTCATCCCTACCTGTATAACAGAAAACAGAATCTGGGATTGTTCTGCCCCATAATCCCATGATATGTGACTATTTCCTTAATGCTGTTCTTACTTCTATGGTGGGCAACTCCTCTTCATTCATCTTAGACTGTGTCTGGAGCAGTGCAGCTTATGTGGGGTTTTCTTCATTCAGAAGCTGCTGGAAGTATTCCTTCAATCTGCCTTTGATGTCCTGTGTACCAGTGAGCAGGTGTGTCTGAATATCTTCTTTATCTTTCTGTATCTGCCTTGCAACCTGATATAGTTTCTTTGTGCCATCTACTAAGTCACTTGCCAGAAGCTGGTAGACTGCCTCTGTTGCTTTGTTTTTTTTATTTTTATTTATTTTTTTCGCTATTGCTACTCCTCTCTTAGCCTCTTTGTAACCAACCCGTATTCCTTCCTAGCCTGATTCATCTTTAATATTTTTCACTTTTTCGTGCACTTCTTTCTTTTGGTGACTTTCTGGACTTCTATATCCCACCAACTGTTTTCTTTATGTAACTTATTTCCATACTAGGCTCAGCAGCATATCTGTTCTGTAGTCCTCACACATGCTGTTTTGAGGTGCTGCCATTTTTCTTCAACTCCATTACTTCCTTTTCTTCTTGAGGTGCTAAAGCCATGAATTATTCCTTGGACAGTTGTGCTTACTCTCCTGTCAACTTCCAGGTCTTCAGCCCGGTCTCTGTTGATAGAGCCTTATTTGACCACTGCTTGCAGCTGATTGTGGCATCCAGTTGTTTATGCAGTGGCACAACTGTTTCACTGGGGATGACTTTGTAATCACTGATTCTACTCCACTGCCCTTTCCTTACTGGGAGGACGTGTACCCGAGTTGAATGTTAGCCACTGTAGTAATTATTTATTTATTTATTTACATTTGATAACTGGATAGTGTCCGACCAGAAGCCTGTTTTCAGCGGAGACCCAGAGAGAAACTCTCAAAGGAAGATTACATAATTATATATTTGTACACGTGACAATTACAACAGGAGTTCAAATGCAAGTTCCTTAACATTGTATCTAAAAGCATGTAACAATGGTAATACAATAAGCTTATACTATTTATACAGACAAAACAAAAATATATATTTATTTTTTGTTTTGTTTTTTTTTTTTTTGTTTTTCAGATAAAAATATCACAAACTGAAGCTAAGAAGTATGCAGTCTTATAGCTGTCTCTCTTGCCAAGCCATGTGTTGGCCACCATCCAGCCATTTGCCAGGTGGAAGTCTAGAATGGTATTTCCTTCTTTATTCCACAGCTGGCCTTAGGCATAGGCCAACTAGGCAGCCGCCTAGGGCACCCTTCTATCAGGGGCGTCTTTTCCAGTATTTATTTGGGGTAAGTAGACCAGGATGGGGGCACCGGGAGGTGTGGCGGGGGCACTGTGGAGCCCTTTTGCCTAGGGCACCAGTTGACCTAACACCCCTCCTGCTTTATTCCTGGTGCCCCAAGTGGATCCAAGTAGTCCTCATACCTTGTTCTGTCTATCCTGATATGTGCATTTAGGCCACCCATTATCGACAGCAATTTATGTGGTCCTGCTATATCTAGTAGGTCCTGCAACTGTTGTCTGAATGCATTATTTTCCAAATTATCACAACCCTGCTGTGGGGATTAAGCTGAGAGTATGAATACTGCCTTATAAAACTAGTAGGTCCTGACACCCCTGTTGAGTCTGCATTTCCAAGATTTTTAAAAATTTTTT